>NC_133618.1:62980332-63075332 GCF_048593235.1 Sminthopsis crassicaudata
CTTTGGCCTCAGGCACTTATTAGCTATATTATCCTGGACCTCTGTTTCCTTATTTTCCTCTGTAAAATGGAGCTATTTCCCAGTTTTGTGAGAATCCAATGAAATAATAAGTATAAAATTTTCATCATAATGCTTGGTACTGAATACAATCTCCATAAATATTAGTTATTTTTCCTGTAACTTTATTTCTTTCTGAATTAGACTCTACATAATACATACTCTTTCTGTCTCTCTCTGTCTTGCTCTCATTTCTCTTTCTCTCTTTCTGTCTCTGTGTGTCGGTTTCTTTGTCTCTGTCTCTCTGTGTTTCTGTGTCTCTGTCTCTATCTTCTCTTTGCCTTTGTCTCTCTGTGTCTCTTTATCTCTCTCCCTCTTCTTTTCTCTCTCCTCTCTTGCTCTCCTTCCCTCCCTTCCCTGATCTCTCTCTCTCTCTCTCTCTCTCTCTCTCTCTCTCTCTCTCTCTCTCTCTCTCTCTCTCTCTCTCTCTCTCTCTCTCTCTCTCTCTCTCTGTCTCTGCACTCTCTCTCTGTCTCTCTCTCTCTCTCTCTGTCTGTCTCTGTCTCTGTCTCTGCACTCTCTCTCTCTCTGTCTCTGTCTCTCTCTCTGTCTCTCTCTCTCTCTCTCTTTCTCTCTGTCTCTGTCTCTGTCTCTCTGTCTCTCTCTGTCTCTGTCTCTCTGTCTCTGCTCTCTCTCTCTCTCTCTCTCTCTCTCTCTCTCTCTCTCTCTCTCTCTCTCTCTCTCTCTCTCTCTCTCACACACACACACACACACACACACACACACACACACACACACACACACACACACACACACTTCCCCCTGCCCTCTCATATTCCCTTCAAAACATTTTTGGTTTTCAGAACGAGATACAGAGAATAGTCAGGGGATAGATAGAGTAAGGAGGGTTTTACTATTTCAGTTCTGTGATAGCAATCCATAATATGTAAAGGTAAAACCTTCTGTATTATTTCTTCCTTCTCATCTTTTCATTCAGTTTAAATTACTAGGGATTTGGTGCATATCCCTTTCTTCAAGGTTGTTCAGTTCAGGGTATTATACTAAAGATAATTACTTTACCATGTTGCTAATCACACCTGATTAAAATTTAATGTTTTTGTAGCAAATAATCTGGCCCTGAACTCCCATTGCAAGGCTGGCGATTTCCTCTCAGGATTTTAGAGTTATCCCTGAGAGCTTTTGGTGTCTCTACTGTAATGCCCAAGCTCCCTACCTATTTGGTCCCCTGTCATAGACCCCACAGAATAACACCTCAGTTCCATTTAACTAATTAACATCAATTTTTAAAAGGGATATTTACTTCAAAGATATGGAAAGAACAGAGCACAACTATTTCTCCCAACACCTCAAAAGCATCCTCCTTTATACCACCTCAGCCCTTAGGGAGAGTGAGCTCATACTTAATGCAGTTGCTATATAGCTTTGGTCCCACAAAATTCAAGCCCAAATTTGGCATAACAGATGGTGAGTCTGCTAACACTTTAATAATCTGAAATGATTATCCTAAAAGCCTCACAACTAGGTTGGCTCTAAAACTCTAAGATTTCTGAAATTCTACTTCCCTGGGCCACCCTTATCTCAATATTTGCAATCTCTGATCTCTTTGACATAAAGTATAATGCACTAACAAATATAAATGCAAAGACTGAAGCCTATATTCTCAGATCACATCAGCTTTAGATAACAAGGATTCAAAGTGTTGACTCTTCTTTCACCAGAAATCCACTGACCAGGAAGGGGTCAGCTCAAGAAAAAGGATAAAGCAGACTATTTCCTTTTGAATAAATGCCCAGTCCTAGCTATGCATCTTCAGCCAAAGAGACTCCAAATGATCACATGCTTAGTAGACCAAACCCCATTATAAAACATTATGCCCCATCGCTCTCTAACTCACTTCCATTCATGTCCCCTCAACTCTTCTGGAAGCAGATTATCCAATGTAGTCTCCAGGATAAATGACCTCAAAGGCAATCATACCAAGTGGCCTGCTGGTAATTTCTGCATTCACTGGCCAATTCCTAATTATACTTTTTATTGTATCTTTTAAAATCAAATGTCAAAAGATATTTTAAATGTAATATTTAAAATGAATTAAAATAAAATTTTGATTTAAAAGTAAATTATGCTTTATATTGTACCCTTTGTTTTAACATCACAACCATTTTTAGTATGCCTTTCTTCCCCTATGTTCCCTTGAAATAAAATCATTTCCTATAGCAATCATGTTCAAAGATATTATCATTGTTCTATGCTCATAGTTTTCCACTTCTCCCTGGACTGCAAGGTGATGTATTTCCTCATTCTCTAGGACAAATATTGGTTATTATATTTCCACAATATTTTGTTTCATTTGAATTCATATTATTTTAGTAATTATATAAATTATTTTTGTATTTACATTACTCTGTATATTTCTGTACAAGTCTTCTCATGTTTCTTTAACTTTTTATTTATAATTTTCTATGGTATAATAATATGCCTTTATATATGCATATAATACAGTTTATTTTGCCATTTTCACAAGAGTATGATTCTCCAAAAACAAAATGTATACATGAAATACTTTTAAGTTTTATTTGCATTACTATATTTTTCTCTACTTTTTAAAACCTCAAAGATCATGAAAACTATATATATTATGTCACAAATTATATTCTTGTAATTTCAGAGGTGAAAATGAACACCCGGAAAATTTAACAATTAACACTTAGGAACCCTTAGTAGCTACCTCTGGAACATGCTTACTATTTCTCAATTGAGAGGAGTATAATTTATTTCCAATTTTTGCTATCTTAAAATATTTATATGGATATTTTAATACATATGGGAACTTTGATACATAAGAGACCTCATAATGTGATTTTGATGAATCTAGACTGGTCCTTTATGATTATAACTTTCTGTTTAAGATGCTGAATAATCGGTAGATATTCAATAACCACCACCAAGTTGGTGGTATAGCTTCCTATAATTTTTCTAAGAATGGAAATTAAATTCATTGGGAAAAAAAAATCTGTAGATTTCACTATCTTTTTCCTCTCAGAAAATTTGGGCAAGATTTAATTTTGCATAGTCCTGCAGCATTTTTCCTACTATCCACAGTTTTTTCCAAGATTACTGAAAGATATTTATATCTGCCATTTATTTCAATATCATTTATCTGGTTCTGATGATTTAAATTTGCTATATAGGTAACTAAAGACTCTTATTTTTTAAATCATATAGCCTTTTTCATTCCATTCTACTCTTTGAAAGTTAATATAAAAGCAAAGGAAGAATTAAACAGTCTAATCTTCTCTGTTATATCTTATTAACATTTTATCTACCCTTTAGTAGTATTCTTATATTTTCTCTGATTCTCTTCTTTTCCCATAGGTAACACACAATCAATAACAAATGTTTTGTTGTCTTTTAATACAATTGTAACAGGAATTTACCAGGTTTTTGTATTCATCCTCCAATATCTGCCCTTTCTTCAAATTTTTATGGTGCTTTCAAATTTGAATTTAAAAAAAAATATTCCTTTTTATAAATTTCTTTTGGCAATCCTCAATTGTATCTTAGTCAAACTTGCATCTCTTTCAAATTTCCAAAATTGCTCCCTGTCCCTCCTGTGCTGACATTCTTCCTAGAACTTGGTAGTTCTTGGGATTCCAACTATCTCTCCTCTGAAATCACTGAAATCGTATCCTCCTAAATATAGGAATACTTAATGATACCCAGCTTTCTTCTTGTTCTCTATTACAAATTCCAGTGTATTTAAATGGTAGAGTGCAGAACTTTTCAAACATTTTCCACTCATGACTCCTTTGGGTCTGAAAATTTTTTCATGACCCCAAGCATATACGTTCCAAACTAGATATACAAATAAAATATTTACTGACAATAAATCATAATTTTACAACTCTTCCACATTGTGTGACTTGGCCCCTTTTCAAGTCATGAGCCACAGTTTTGAGTGCTGAGTTTGGAATCAAAACAGCACATCTTCCTGAATTCATACCTGGCCTCAGAATCTTACTAGTTATATCACCCAAGCAAAGTCACTTAATACTGTTTTACTCATTTCATCATCTATAAAATGGACTGGAGAAGAAAATGGCAAACCATTTTAGAATCTTTGCCAAGAAATCTGAAACAACAAAAATTACAAATACCATTTAAATGGTTTCATTTTACCAAGATTGCCATCATTTATACTTCAGTTCTGTCAAAGGCAAGTTCTCCTGTGTTAGATCATTTAAAGACAAAACAAAACATGTTATTATCTCTTATAATTTGAAGTATAGAGTGGCACCATTTTTTAGCCATTTCACTTTATCTTCTAAGAAGATCAGACATCATTTGGAACATAACAGTACATCCTTTTTGACAGAAACTCAAATACTATATAGTACAAAATAGACAGCTCTCTCCAATTGATTAAGATTTTCAGCCTTGATTTTTGAACTATTTGTGAACTTCATATATCAAAGAATATTCATAATATCTTCATAGCCTTTTATCACTATTAAACAACTAGTCAGCCACATCCTCTTCTTTTTTTTTTTTTTTGCTTTTGCTCATCCTGTTTCCTTTCCCTTCTCTCATTAAATTCATTGCTTCACCAATTTATTTTTACATATTTGATTACTTTTAAAAATTTGTGATGTTAGCATGAATATATTTTATTTACCTTGTCAAAGCTAGATATCAGAGCTAGAAAGTGTCAGATCACTAAGGAATAATCACATATTTATATCATGATGGAATAAACACTAGAATTCACATTTCTGGAAATCCAGTGTATTTCTTTCCACCATACCATAGTTTGCACCCTTCATCAATACTTGTTTCTTTCAGTCAAGTAACTATGCTGTATGTTATGTGTCACAGCACTTAACAGCGTGATAGGCACATTACACATAATATCCACTACCTTAGATTAGGGCTTCTTAAACTTTTTCTACTCACATTCCCTTTATACCTGAGAAATTTTTATATGATCCTGGGTATATAAGTATATAAAATAGGTATACAAATTAAAAATTTATTGATAAGAAATCATAAATAAATTTATCTTAAAACAATTCTTTGCTATGCATATAATTTTATCATTTATTAAAGATGAAAGAAAATTTGCATACTAATGAGATAGATATGCTTGTTTATTTTTACATAAATAATTAAAATTTTTGCTAAATATTTGATACCTTTTATTGGTGCCAAATTTTTCACAATCCCCAGATTCAGTTATGTGACCCTATATGGAGTCATGATCCACAGTTTAAAAAGCTTTATGTTAGATCCTTGTGCCTACAATGTTGCTTCTACAGTTGTTCAAAAGGTGGGTCTATGGATGGATGGATGGGAGGAAGAAAGGCACTGATTTCTCATCTGTAACTTCAAAGCTTATTTCTAGCTGTGTCAGACATGTTCCATATTGGTTTTGCAGCCTATTCATTTGAGGACTCCCAGATATGGTGGGAAAGCAATGCCAAATCTCTTTTCTAGTCTATTGTTAGATATACTTCTATCAGGCCTTTTAGGTCTGTTCACCATCTCACCTGAATGTGATATATTTGAAGGGAGGAGGTTTAAAAGAATTAATCCTCACAATCAGTTAGGGGACAAGAGTCCTGCAGAAAAAGAACAAAGATTCTTCTGTGTATGTGGCTCCCCCAGTTTGTTAAAAAGAAAGCTTTGCTTTGAAATAAGAGACAAGTAACCTGAAAGGAATACATGAAAACTTCACACTCAGACATGCTTGAGATGTCTTTTCAACTCCTCAGGTTCAGATAGAATACCAGCTGTTTCTGACTAGAGTTGCCATTCAGAGGCATTTGTTTGATAACTGTTCATTTATTTCAGTTGACATAGAATT
This sequence comes from Sminthopsis crassicaudata, assembly GCF_048593235.1. Lineage (NCBI taxonomy): Eukaryota > Metazoa > Chordata > Mammalia > Dasyuromorphia > Dasyuridae > Sminthopsis > Sminthopsis crassicaudata. Next base: position 62,986,214 of record NC_133618.1, read on the forward strand.
TCTATTTGAATACGTCTGTGACTTTCCTTTGTAGAATCCTGAAATTGATAGTTTCCATTCCCTCCTGTTCCATGAGGTTAAGAGCATCTTCTTAAAGAAGGCAAATTCAAAGCACTTTTGAGCAGCCCCAAAATAGGTTTTCTTTAGATAATTTAGGGCAGCTGAGCTAAGGCAGAGAGTCCTTTAACTGTTTGTTCTATAGCATGACCTGGCACCTGAAAGACCTGAATTCAAATCCACTTACTAGATGAAAATTACTTAACCTCTCTTTACTCAGTTTTCTCAGTTGTTATAAAGGGAAAATAATGTTGTCTACAGTCCAAAGTTTTATGAAGATAAAATGAGATATTTGTAAAGTACTTTGCAAACTTTAAATCATTATATAAATGTCATGATGACAGTAATGATGATAATGACAATGATAATGATAATGATAATGATGATGGTAGTGATGGTGACAACATTTTTGAAGCCTTTTTCAAAATAATGATATTTTCAAGTTTCTATAATAATTGGAAGAAAATGATAAATTCCACTTAGAGCTTAGGGAAAATATTCACAAACTTCCTGAAATCTATCCACTCCTTTCTCATAGGTTCCTGGACCCCAGGTTAAGAATCTCTTTATGACTAAAGAATGGTTTTGTGACTTCATGAAATCTCCCTCCAAAGAATGGAGGAGTTGTGATCTATGTGAGTGAAAAATAACAATCTTCCCAATGAAAACTGGTATCTTTTCTGTTTGAAGTAGGTTATCTTGTAAGAAATCAGATTGTATCCAATCAAAAATGGAATATATTTGACAAATAAAAGTATGTTGTCTTAATATTTGCTGTTTCACCCTGTCAGATTTATCTTTACTATCATTCTCTGCATTCTTTGCAAGATCATTATATTTATTTTCCATTAACTGATGACCCACTTTATGCTTTTCTTCCTGCAGCACAGATTCTATGTGATCAAATGAAAACAGTACCATGATGAATTCTTTTGCCTTTTTTTGGTTAAGGACTTCTTGTTTCTGTCATGATTAGCAAGCATGTCAGCAATGTTATTGAACAGAGGGTGAGTGCTGTTGGAGCTCAAATGAAAAGTAAGAAAATATATATATATATATTATATATATATATATATATATATAGAGAGAGAGAGAGAGAGAGAGAGAGAGAGAGAGAGGGGAGAGAGAGAGAGACAGAGACAGAGACAGAGACAGAGAGAGACAGAGAGAGAGATCTATATCTATAGATCTATGTGTAGTATATGTGTGTATGTATGTGTATCCATATGCTTATAAAATGTCTCTAAGAAATATGTCCAGGTCTTATATTAGGAATCTACCATTACCATTCAGACAATTTTCATTATCCCTTCTCTAGAGTTGCTTAAATGCTGAGATTTTTGCCTCCATTGATAACTAATCTTGTTGTTTCTACCTAAAAACATGTTTGTGCCATGGGAAATGGACTAGGATAAGAGTGAATCCCAATCGGAGGATCCTATCCTGGATCTCTAGGACAAGCCTGGATCTTCCATTTCTTCTATTTTAAGAGGAAAAAGTGACCATCTTGAGATCAGCCTTGAAGTGTGGATGGTCACAACTACTCCTGTTACAAAGCCCTGGACATTTGCTCCCACTATCAGTAGCTAGGCAGAGAGGGATATCTCCACTTAATTTGTCATTTACATGGAAGAATGGTTCCCAAATCACAAGGCTATTCAGATTAAACTGGCAATTACTACCTGAGGATTTTCACAAGTGTCCATTTGCATAAGGCTGGCTCTTACTAAGAGGTTGCTTTTATATTACAGCCAATGAGTCAGGTTAAACGGATTGGCCAAATGTAAAGAGCTTTCTGGCTGGGCAGCAGTGTTCTCTGAGAAGCCTTTCTAGTGAAGGTTCCAAATGCCAGGTTTCTTCTAACAGGATGCCATCATTTCCCTCACTTTGAGTCTTTAAAATCAACTAAGTGATAAAATAAAAGACAAAGACTTGGAGTTAGAAAAATCAGAATTCAAACCTTACTGTGGTCATGTACTAACTGAGGTACTCTATATAAATCACTTCTCTTTCTGAAACTCAGTTTCCTCATCTGTAAAATGCAGATAATAATACCACCTACCTCACTGAATTGTCAAAATTAAATAAAAACACATGAAAAACATTATAAATCTTAAAATGTCATTTGTATGTACTAATGTACATTTGTATATCTGTACCTTTTTGTATATTGTATAATATGTAAATGTGTATTTGTATTTATTAATTAAATCAGGTAGTAACTCTTTAGGAAATTTCAAATTATTGGACAAATACATTAAATCATAGAAATATGGTACACAGGAATTTATAACATCATTCATTTCTTTAATGCACTTAAAGGGAATCAAACAGCACATGTTCCAATATACCCTTCCATGGATTTGTGTTTCTGAGTTGAAAGGAACTTTAGAATTCGTGTATGTAATACAACTCATTCCTGAGTGAGTAGGAATCCCCTTAATGACAAATCCAGTAAGCGCTTATTTATTCTGGGATGCTAATCACACCTTTCCATGACTTTGCCAGTGCTTCTACCATAGATTGGAATATCACATTGCTCTTATCTCTTATCACCCTATTGCTACCATATCATTCTAAATCTTATTCCTTAACCTCCAACTTACTTCCTCCTCAAATGCTCTTGTGCTCCAATCCAATACGATGATCTCCTTTAAAATATTGTATTATTGTATTGAATTAGAGGCACCACGTCAATATAGTCATGTCAAATGTCAAATAGTGACAACAGTCACTCTGGTGAGAGGATTTCTATCTTGGTTCTGCTACCATCTTTTCTATGTGATTTTGGAAGAGTTATTTTTCTCCCCTTCTCCAAGTTTATTTATGTATAAATTTAGAAGATTGCTTTAGCTTCCTATAGTCTAACATTCTTTATTCTTTTTCTTTAGTATCTATTATTCTGTTTCCAAAGGTAATTTCCATATTTAAGATTCATTCTCAGGATCTATGTATAATTCCTAATTCAAAGACTAACACACTGCATACCTCTGAACAAGTTCTCTGCTCACCCCACTTTCCCAGTTTAAGATCATTAGATTAGATTGTTTCCAAGGCCCCTTTTATTTCTGACATTTCTTTCAATATTATTAACAAAAAGTTATTGTGTGTATTAACAAACAACCAATCAAAATAATGTATTAAACACCTACTATGTACCAGGCTGATGGTACAGCAGACAGAGAGCCCAGCCCTGAAATTAGGAAAACTTCAATTCAAATCCGGTCTCAGATGTTTACTAACTGTGTGACTCGGACAAGTCGCTTAACTTTGTTAGCCTCAATTTACTCATCTGTAAAGTGAACTAGAAAAGGAAATGGCATCTTTGCCAAGAAATCCTCAAATGGTGTACCTGACACTATGTTCAGTGTTGTGAATATAAATACATATAAAAAGTAAGTCTTTGTCCTCCAGGAGTTTATATTCCTCTGGGGGATGTCAAAAACAAAAGGAAGCCAACAAGCTGAGGGATCAGAAGAAAGTACCCCTTATGGAAGCAGAGCAGAGGAAGTTTGGAATATAGCCTAGTGAGGAATAAGCCTTTATTTAATGGAAAACCCCTCTCTAAGGTTTATAAGTTCTTTGGGGGTAGGTTTTATAATTGATACAACTTGTCTGTTCAGATCCTGGTTCTTTATTTAGTACAATGAATCACTTGGTACAATAAGTCCAAGAATTGCAACAAAGAATTCTTTTACAAAAACAAACAAACAAACAAAAAAAACACAAAGAAAACATTTTAAAATAATGTAAAATAAATAATGTACTTTTAATTATAATGCCTTCTCATAGAGCATCTCCTATGATAAGAGTAGAATATTGAAGTCTCTTCCACAGCTTTTCCAGTCCTATTTCCTCTCTCTCTCTGTAACGTGATGTCATCTCCAGAAGCTGCAGATCGCTCTCTGGGAGGAGATCTGCTGTGTCAACTCAAATCTCTGGGACAGATTCTTCTTCCTGTAGAGAGCCACTGTCTCCAGACAGTTACTGTTAACTCTGGTCCAGAGTAGTGACTTCCCTTCCTGAAGAGAGCTGCCTCAAGTCTGGTCCAGACAAGATTCTCTATCTTTTGAGTGCCGTCCTCTTTTATCCTCCCAGAGAATGGACGTGGGATAATGCAAGGGCTTCTGGGAAAAATTACTTCAACCAATGAACTTGCTCTTCCTAAGCATGCAAGCTCCTACTCAGGAGTAAAACTCCCAGTAAAAGCTGAAACTAGAGAATTGTTAAGTACTGACTTAGCACTTAGTAAGAACCTATCATCTCTCCCTCCTCCTGAGTCTGCTTCTGGTGTCTGACTTCTTAATGTTTTCCTTCCCATTAATGACCTTGAGTTGGCTAAGTCCTGTAAACTTGACTGCCAGTGTCCTTGTTACTGTCTTACTATTTACATGCTACTTGTATGCTAAGTATCATTGCCAGTACCATTGTCTTATCTCCAAGAGCACTACTCCTGACATGGAGCACCAGTTTTCCCAATAGTTGGTTTCTGGCTCACGCCTAATTTAACCACTGTCCCTCAGATCAGAGCACCACTTCTTTTTTTTTTTCTATTATCTTTCTGTGGCTGGCTTTGTCTAAAAAAAAAAAAAAAAGCCTCATTGCTCCTCGGTTGCTAATTAAGGATCATGGAACTTCTATCTTCTTTTCTTTAAAGAATTCTTAGATTTGGAATCCAAAATTCAGTCAGGTTTTGGGAGCTGACTCAACTTGATTATATTTGTTTTGCTTTGTAATTGTATCTTTGTGGTCACCAAGGGGCTTACTCTGTGTCACTACTGACTTAGTTATCGTTGATGGAACATAGGACTATACACTCACTTAGGCTGATCCTTCTGTAATAGGTAGACACAGTCAGCACCAAAACCATACAACTACACTTTCCAACTTGGTTAGACTTGTTAAAACTATCTCTTCATGGATAGAGGTTTTGAGAAACTGTGGCCATCTCTAAACTAATAGGATATTGGAGGAGGATATGGAAGAACCACAATGCCAGAATTATTTCTTGGTTGTTCAGAGACAAAAGGTTATTTCTATAGAGCGTAAATTAATCCAAACATACTTGGGAAGTTCTAGGAAACACAAAAAAAATGAACTCAAGGCTTTTAGGTAGAAGAGACAATAAGAAAAATAAACAAATAAATAACATCTACATCCATAGAGAATTATGGAGATTGAATGTGGATCAAAGCATAATATTTTCATCTTTTATTGTTCCTTTTTGCTTGATTTTTTTTTCTTTCTCATACTTTCACCTGATTTTTCTTGAGTAGCATGACGAATATAGAAATATATTTAGGCAAACTGCATATTTAACCTATATTATATTGCTTGCTGTTTTGGGATCAGAGAGAGAGAGAGAGAGAGAGAGAGAGAGAGAGAGAGAGAGAGAGAGAGAGAGAGGAGAGAGAGGAAGGAGAGGGAGAGGGAGAGAGAGAGAGAGAGAGAGAGAGAGAGAGAGAGAGAGAGAGAGAGAGAGAGAGAGAGAGAGAGAGAGAGGAGAGAGAGAGAGAGGGAGAGAGAGAGGAAGGAGAGGGAGAGAGAAAGAGAGAGAGAGAGAGAGAGAGAGAGAGAGAGAGAGAGAGAGAGAGAGAGAGAGAGAGAGAGAGAGAGAGAGAGAGAGAGAGAGATTTGGAACACAAGATTTTGCAAAGTTGAATGATGAAAACTGCCTTTGCATGTCTTTGGAAAAATAAAATAGTATTAAGAATAAACGGAAGCTTCCAATTTAACAGAAAAATATGTCCTTAGATTTGTTTGTTTGGGAATTGTTTGAAGTTATATCTGTTACTATTAATTTTAATGTGGAGGCATTTTTCCACTCTATGGCTTGGAGAACAATTTTCTGCATACATGCATTTATAAAGTATTTTCATTCTCAGCAAGCTTGCCAAATAATATTAGAGGGAGAAGAAAAAGAGAGCTTTTTGTGGCACAAAAGGCTAAGCCAGGGCATGCTTTACCACCCACAAACCAAAAAACTGATCACATCTTTGATGAGAATGTACTTTTAAAGTCTAACTTTCTTTAAAAAAATATAAACCTAGCTATCATTGACAAACAATAACCTTCCAAGAAGAAAACAATAATTATGTGTGAAGCTATAAACTTCAGTCATGTACAATTTGTTTTAAGGGTAAATAAATTTTAAGCATCTTATTGCATTAGGTAAAGAGATGGTTTGAAAATCTGAAAACTGAGTTTAAATCCTGCTTTGATTTATATTGCTTTGTGATCCTAAGTAAGTCACTTATCCTGTTAGTGCTCTAGACAACTCTCTTTGAATATAAATTGCAGAGATGGAATTAACCAGCTTTGATAGGAAAAATTTCCTTACATGGCAGTCCCCTAAAGCAATGAAATAACAGGTTAAAGCCCTATTCCTATTTTAAATTGAACATCTCATAACAAAACTGTCCTGATCACATTTTTCCTTCTATTTTTTTTCTGTATATTTTTAATATGCTGCTGTTTTTATTTCATTTTCTTCTGCCTTACATCATCATCACCATCCATCCCTCACTGCTACAATTCCCTACCTCACATAATTAGATATCTTCCCTTGTACTTGTAATAAAAAAGAATAATTCAGTCAGAGAGAAAGAGTATGTCTGAATTTTTTATTTGTTTGGTGGTTTCTCTTTTTTTTCTTTACACCTCTGGTCCATCACTTTTCTGTCAAGAAGTGCAGACAGCCTTTGACAGTCATCATGTGATATTTTGATTGGCCATTCCATTGATTAAAGTATTTGAATATTTCAAATGACAATTGGCTATGCTCATTTTGCTCTGAAACTACTAACACAAGTTTACCCAAGTTTATGGGAATACTTTCTTTTCTTTATTTTTATGGTGCCAAATTTTTTATTGTATGCATATATCCCAATTTATTTGACTACTCCAAAATTGATAGACAACTGCTTTTCCACTGAGTCTTTGGTACATAATCAATCAATCAATCAATCAATCAATAAACCCCATTTATAAAGATTCTTATAAGTTTTTTTTTTCCTTCTGTCCTTAACCTCTTGTGGTATATTCCCATTAGCAATATTGCTCATTAAAAAGATATGTACAGTTGAGTGACTTATTGTGTATAGATCCAAATTGCTTTCCAGAATGTTTGGGACAATTTTCAAGGCCAATAAGAATACATCAGTCTTCCTGTCATCACACAGTCCTTGCAAAAAAAATGTTGTTTTACCTGTTGTCATCTTTTCCAACCTAACAGGTATGAAGTAGAACATTAAAGTTGCTTACATTTGCAATTTTATTTATAGTAGTTATTTGGATTTTCTTTTTCATGTAGTTTTTGACAGCTTCTTCTGAAAAGTGCCTGTTCATATTTTGTTCATTTGCCTGTTGGGGAATGACTCTTGTCCTCATACATCATAATTCCAGATCTGTAATAGGCACCTGTTTCTATCTCCTAGAGGCCTAAACTAGGCTATAATCTAAGAGTTGTTTCCATATACTTCTCCTTGTATAATTGCATACTGGAAGTAGAATTTTGTTGGCTATTGTGGTTGTGATGGATGCCAGCTAGATAGGAGAGATTATAATGGTTTCAACCTTCCTGTGGGAGGTCCCATGGTATACATGTATATTCCCTTGATGGGATGCTTCCAGCCTTTTCCTTCATTTTGGGTTTATTCTTCATGAAACAGGTTTTGTATCTTTGTCAGAGGCAAAGCTCTGACAGGATTCAGAAGATGGCAGTGACTTCTAGTTCTTGGAAGGCCCAAAGGTATGTTAGGCCTCATTTATGGGTAACTCTGTTTCTTCTATGTCTCCTCGCTGTGCTTTGAATTAGCAAGAACTGGATTTCTTCCCTTTTCTGACTTTGATGTCAAGGTTACAACCTCCCCAAAATGCCTGATCAGATTACTCATTTCTAGCCATTTTCTTGTCCACTGTTAAAATAATAATAATAATAATAATAATAATAATAATAATTTAATATCACTTCCTTTTGTTTCTATTGATTATTGCTTTACCTTGCACCATTAAAAAAAAATCTTTGTTAGGGAGTTTCTCGGGAGAGGTAGGTTTAGCAATTACCTTTCACATATCAATTTTTACCAAAAATCCATGGCAATGATTCCTTAAGGATCAAGGGACCTATGACATATGTGGGGTCCCCCTGTCACCTGGCAGCTAAGGTCTTTAGCATTTCTCTTCCCCAGGATAATTATTAATATCTTAAATGATTGTTACCTAAGATCAGACACATCTGTCAGATAAGGTCATGAGATTAATGTCAAGGAGAAAATGCTGATAATTGTTAAATACATCCACAGAAAACCCTTCTGCAAACCATAAGATCATAAAATGTTAAAAATGAAGTAAATGGAAGACCTAGGATGCTGGAACTGAAATTGACATAAGGATGCAAAATTTTAGACTCTACCTTGAGAATACAAGTTTAAAAAGGTCATAAAACATATAAGGTTACCATAAAAAATATAAAAACTCAAAGAAATTTTGGAGATTGTGGAGTTGAGCTTCCCACACCATGCATTTAACCCCATTTGCAACACTTTTTACATTTTAATAAAAAAGAAAGCACATAGGATACATTTAGAAAGGAAAAAGAGGTACAACATAATCATGGAGTGACTAGTATGATAACTACCACAAATACTTGGAGTCTTCCATTCAGCTTATAAACCATTTTCCTGGAAATTAAGTGGTATAATGTTATTCCATCCATTTTATAGATGAGAAAGCTGAAGCTCAGAAAAGCAAGTAAATGTTCCAGCACTAAATATAAAGTTAAGCTAGCATGAAACCAAGGTTTCCTAATTCCAAGTTTAGGATCATTTTTTTTTTCCAATACAGTTAACTTTTCTAAATAAAATAGAATTTCAGAGAAGGATGGGAGTGGCAATAATTGCTACTTCATGGCCTCCAAGGATCCTTCCAATTAGGTGATTGAAGTTTCCAAAGATAGGGAGTTCATTTCTTTGAGACAGCCATTTAATTGTTTGGCAGCTTAAATTCTGAATTTTTTCTTTTACAGAGGATGAATTTGATTAATTGTCATTGTCTATCCATTGGTCCTAGTATATACTTTACACACAGAATAATTCTAATGTAACTCTAGCTTCCTTCCATCATTTATCTTCCCCACTCAGGTTCATGTACTGCTAAACAGTGGTGGAATAAATTACACATCTGTGTTGACTGTGCCTATCAGAAACATATGATCCAGTCTCCAACAGATTCTCACTTCAATGCAATTAACCTTTTCACATCTAGTTTAGTAATATATCTTTTACTGTTTCCTATTTCATCATTGAATCTCTATCATACCTTTGATAGTGACTTCAAAACCTTTTTATCTTTTCTCAGCCCACCTATATCATCAGCTTTTTCTTCCTCTCAACAAAGTATCTTGGCAATCACAATTTCAGTAGGGGAAAAAAAAAAACAAAAACAAAAACACAAAACAAGTTTCAAGAATTATCACTTCCATAATTTCACATTTCAAATCACCTCAGTGTCACTCCTTATCTTCTCCTTCTTTCCTCTAATTATAAAATATGAGGTCATCCTTATTGTCAACTCCAACTGTCCTTCTAGTGTCTTTCATGCAATCATATCCACTTCCCTTTGTGGCCTTTTTATCTTTGATTAAACTCATTCTTACCATCATTTCCAGATTTTCCTTCTTCATTGTTTCTTTTCTCTAACTCAACTCCAAGACATCATTTCCAGCTTTTACTTCTTCCTTGTTTCTTCCTTAGTGCCCACCTAGATTTCCAGCCCTCCTTAGGAAGAGGAAAACAACAAACTAACAAGTATATCTCTTAGTGGAATCATCCCCACCCTGGAAGTTATTATTTTACATCTCTCTTCCCTTTCACACTCATGCTCCTAAATAAGGCTTATCATTCATTTTATTAGAATGGCACATAACTTATCAAACTTAAGACTGCTAATGTGGAGGTCTGGACATGCCATTTCTCTGCTCTACAACTTTCAGGATCTCCTTTTGCAGGGCCTTCAGGATAAAGGACATATTTCTCTATTTGGATTGGAAGTCCTTCACTAACTGACACTATCTTACTTTTCTATGATGTCTAGTACACACTTTGTTCCATAATCTTAACATTCTACCTGTTCTTCTTCACATATAGTAATTTGACCTCTCTACTTTTGCTTTAGCTATTTTTTATGGTCCAAATGCTTTCTACCAACACTACCATCTCTTGGCACACCCAGCTCCTTTTTGGGCTCAGCTTGTGACATTTTTTTTCAGGAGGAATTTTCTCCTAATTTTCTCATTTATTTATCCCCCTTCTAATAAAATCACTGTTTTTATTTTGTACACATTTTTGATTTCCTTATCAGCCAATGTATTCTATAACTCTTAGTTCAATCATTTTAATTGTATCTGTATCCATTTGGTACTTTCTTGAAAAAGATACTGAAGTGGCTTGTTATTTTTTCTCTAGCTCATTTTACAGGTGGGGGAATCTGAGGCAAACAAGATTAAATGACTTGCCCAGAATGACCCAGTGTCTGAGGTTCAGGGCTCTATACACTGTGCCCCCAAACTGCCTATCCTCTATAACTAGTAGATTATAAACTCGTTGAGAGTAGGAACCATTCTACTTCTTTATATTTAGTGCTTCAGTATGTGCCTTACTCAGAGCAGGCATCTAATTAAACCTAATAAGTGAGCATTTTAATGAAAAGATAGTAATCATGCCTTTCCTCCTTTGAGCTCAATATCCCCATCCCTTCCAATGATCTTTATAATTATAACCACTACATCACTTTCATTCTGGTCACTGCCCACTAGATGTCTTTCAATATATTGGTCAATCTTTTAAAATATAATTCCTAGAACTGAGAATAGCAATACAGTTATTTACATTCTTATCAGCAGCAATGACAATAACAATAATATGATCACTCTTGAAAAAAAAATTACTCTTCTTTCAATGAAACATAAGATGGTGGTGAAATTTTTGGATGCCTAGCTTTGTCATAATAGCCTGGTTCTCTCAAAATTTCTGTCTGGAAAACTCTGAAGGACCCTAGTAGCACCATCTAAAATGGAAAGTCTTTGACTTTAGAACCAGCAGTTTACTAGAAACAGCAATCTGAATACAAACATAACAAAGTAGGTAGAGGTTCAGTGGGCCAGTGGTTTACCAAGTGGTGAATTCAACCACAGAAAATCAATATGAACATCTAATAAGGGGGGGAAGAAGGTGTACTAAGTCTGTTTAAATCTCCAATCCTGGAAGTATGAAAAATCACATTCAATTTTTTTTCTAGCTGCATAATTCCATTGGCCCACATTTTACTTGTAGTCAATTAAAATTTCAGGTCATTAAAAGCAAAGCAAAATAAAATAAGCAACAAATAATAATCTGTATTTTTGGGTCATCATTTGAATCATTAATTTAAATGTTAATTGTGACTAAACCATTATTAAGCAATGTAGTATTCCACTGGCATATCCCCCCAGTAAACATTAGCCAATTTCATCAAAAATTTTTGGCTATAGTACATAGAATCAAAGAATCTTAGAGATGGGAGAGCCTTAGAGAAATAACTACTGTGGAAAAAGATTTTATCTTGTATCCAAAAGACCAGGGCTTGAATCCTAATTCTGTAGCCTCTGTGACAACCCCATGAGGTATCAACTATAAGATGAAGGGACTGGATAAGAACACTACTAAGTTCTTTCCAATTTTATGTATCCAATTCTATATATCTATCTACATATATATGAGTTTTTCTTCTTATCTTACAATTATTTAATAAATATTTATTAAGGACCTATTATGTGCAGGACATGACAGTTAAGGGTTGCAATGAATAGAATTCTGGACTTTGAATCAGGAAGACTTATCTTCCTGAGTTCAAATCTGGTCTCAGACATTTCTAAGCTATGTTACCTTGGGTAATTCACTTCACCCTGTTTGCTTCAGTTTCCTCATCTGTAAAATGAACTAGAAAAGGAAACGGCATACCACTCCTGTATCTGTGCCAAGAAAACCCTAAATGGGGTGATGAAGAGATAGACATAAGTGAAAGACAATGGAATGACAACTAATATGCAGGACATTATCCTAGGCGCATCATTATTTTAATTTATTTTTTAAAAAAATTAATAGCTTTTTATTTTCAAAATACATGCAAATCTAATTTTCAATATTCATTATTGAAAAACCTTGCATTCCAAATTTTTCTCCCTCCCTTCTTACCTCCCGGCCCCAGACAGTGAGTAATCTAATATATAGGTTACACATGTGAAGTTCATCTAAAATATTTCCTCATTTATCATGCTGCACACACACACACACACACATAAATCAGATCAATAAAGCAAAAAATAAGAAAGAAATAAAAGCAAGCATACATTTACATAAAAGGTGAAAATACTAGGTAATGATATGCACTCAGTCCCCATAGTTCTCTCTGGATGCAGATGATATTTTCTATTCCAAGTCTACAGGAACTGGATTGAATGACCTCATCGTTGAAAAGAGCTGTCTATATTAGTTGATCATCCCATAATATTATTACAGTGTACAATGTTCTCTTGGTTATATATTCACTTTACTTATCATCCGTTCATATAAGTCTCTCCAAATCTTCCTGAAATTATCTTGCTGTTCATTTCTTATAGACCAATAATATTCCATTACATTCATATACCATAATTTATTCAGCCATTCCTCAACTGATGGGCATCCACTCAGTTTCCAGTTCTTTGCCACTACAAAAAAAGGGTTGCTACAAACATTTTTGCACATTTCTTTTCCTCTTTTTATGATGATTCCTATTTTTAGAATCTGCTATATAGTTCTTTAGTTTCTCCTTGAATTCATTCAGTGACAGGGAATAAGCTTCAGGAAGTTATAAAGTATCATGGGAAGAACACTAAACAGAATCCCAAAACTCAGATTCAAATCCCAGATATACCATGCATTGTGCAACAATGATTAGTTCATTTATCCTTCCTCAATATGACTTTAAACTTCTATAAATTGGGGATTGTGATATCCAAAATATATACTTTAGAATGAATTTGAGAAAGAAAACTATGCTAAAAATGTGTAGTTGTTTTTATTGCTTTTGATACAGGTATAGTTTACCCAGCTTTTAACTTTCCTAAATGCTCTGTTATTGCAATAATAAAACATTATTTTCAATTCTATTTCTCTATTATGTCCAGAAGGATACTGTGAGAGTCTTAAAAGTCTAGAAAAAAAAAATCAAATTTAAGATAAGGCTTTGATCTTTCTGACTGGTAACATTAACAGATGTAGATTCTACTTTTGCAGAAAAATATACAATTGGAGTAAAGTATTCTAGAATAGAGGATTGAAGAAATGCTGATATAGATCCTAGGGGGAGGGAATCTGCTTGACCCATACTTCCTCTAAACCAATTAATATAACAAAAAGATAGCCTGTAGTCTAAGTTCTTTATCAAGTCAATCAGAAACATAAAAGGAGTTTGTTTAAGCTACTTAACCTGAAAGAAAAGAAGGCCTTTTGAATCCTTGAATTATATCAGATAAAGATACACAGGAAATATATTGGGATTCATCAAAAAATTAGACATAATTCTATAGGAATCTAGTAGGAAAGCAAATAAATTTGGGAATACTTTAAAGAGTCATATCTTCCAGTCTGTGCCTATAGCAGTAACACATGGTAGAGTTAAAAATGAGCTTTTTTGGTCATTTCTCCCACCTTCACCCTTTGGACTAGGATAGGACCTTGTTCACTTTCAAAGTGAAAGGTTGAAGACATCCAGTCAGTGTACCTAGTGCTTTTTCCAAAATGTCATAATCTATATTAGGCCTGAGAGATAGGACCTTGTAAATCTAGACATACTGGGGAAAGGCAGATGAAAGACTTTTCAATGCATTGACTCTAAAAACTAAGCAGAAAGTTATACCTAAAAAAACTGCATGAGGACTCCAAGAGGAAAATATCAGTATCAACCATGAACTGTATATTATCTCTCTCCCACATGTACTCACTAAGCTTGAGTCCGCTCTCCTCAGGAATCTTAATGTTTAGGAATGTTTTATATCAACTATTCTTATACCTCTTTTGTAAATAAATATTTCTAGAAGATAATTACCTTTAACCAGCTCAAGTATGAATTGGGAGAGCCCAAATGAGATATCATTATATATGCCTTCCTTCCTTCCTTCTCTCTCTTCCTTCCTTCTCTCCCTTCCTTTTTTTTCCCTTTTTCTCTCTACTTTTTTCCCTCTTTTCTTTCATCCTTCTATTGCTTTGACCCTGCTTGGAGTAAAACTAGTGTTGGAGATAGAATCAGAGCATTTTCAAATCCTAATAGCGAATCCCTTACTAGTTATGGCTATATTTTTTCCTCACCTATTAGATGAATATCATAACAACATTTACTTTATGGAGATGTCATGAGGAGAAAACTGGGCTATGTACTTAAAGGACTTTGTAATTTAAAAATATATATACTGGAACTCTGTCTTCCCAGAAATCAGCCGGAGTCAGGATAGCTAAATATATTTATTCTTGATTTTTTACAGTCAAGTTCAGGGGGTTAGGCCTAGCAACCTCACACACACCTTCCTCCCTCAAAGGCCAGGAGAGACTGAGAGTGAGCTTCTCAATTTCCTCTTCCTCCTCCTCCTCCTCCTACACACTTCACTTCCCCCTCTTTGTCCCACCAATCAAGTCAGCAAAGAATAGCTGGGGAAGGTCAACCTTCCAACAAATTAATGGGGAACCTTCCAATTGGCAATTAGTCTCAAGCGCTTCATTATCCAAGTGCATTGCTCACTTCTAGCCCTTTACATCTCCTACTTTCTTTTGTTTTAGACCACAGGTGGTCATGCCATCCCTGACTTTTCAGGGAGGTAAGTACCCCAAAAAGGAGGTGATCACACCCCCCCTGACTTCTCAAGAGGGGAGATGAAAGCACTAAAAAAGAGATAACCACACCCTCCCTGACATCTCAGGAAGGAAGATGAAAAACACCAAAGGGAAGTGGGGATTGCTAGCAAGTTTCTGGGTTGAAGGGCCTTATTAGAGACAAGTATGCACAAAACCATCAGCATGGAAGGTATTACACAAGCACATAGCAATAACACAAAGGCTATTAGTGATGACTCTCCCCACAGTCAGTGCAGACTCGATGTGGTGAAAGAAACAGGAATTGTACATGCAAGTAGTGATATATCAAACAATATAAATCAACAAAGTTTTGTAAAAGATTTCCAGAAGTCCTAGAAAGAGGGTATGTAAACATCAGTCACAGATACACGCCTTCTTCAGCAACCATGAGATAGTAAAAACCAATCTATTGTCCATTGCTTCACTTGTTAGGGAATCCAATGATCCCCACAAGTTTTTGAAGTCCCACATCAGTCTTTTTATATGTTAGGGAATCCAATGATCCCTACAGGTTTTGAAGTACTGCACCAGTCTTATAATGCCTCAGAGAATCCAGTGATTCCTGAGGACTTTCAAGTCCTACAACAGTCTTATGATGTCTCAGAGAATCCAATGATTCCTGAGAGCTTTCAAGTCCTACAATAGTCTTATCACATCCCGGAGAATCCAATGATTCCTGAGGATTTTCAAGTCCAACAATTTTTGATGTCCATGAGTCAAACACCATAACTGCCAGGTTCTTTCAGTGGTGGGCACAGTCAGCAACAGAACCACCCGATGTTTCTTGGGTCTTCGTTCAAGGGTCTGCTCCATCTCTCTCCGATTGGACAAGGCGAATACGGCTAGTTGGCACCCATCTGATTCCTTCTCCATCTATGGAGATACAAGCAAACCCTCTCCCCAAAGCAGTTAGCCTATATGGTCCCTTCCATTCACCACTTTCTGGGTCTCTCCATATCACCCTATCTCTAGGATTACCTGTGACTCCCCCTTTCTTTGTTTGTGGATTAGTGTTTTAATATCCCTGTTTCTTCTCTCTACTATTGCCTGCCCTTGAAAATTAAAATCTTATACCGTGCACAAAAGTGTGCAAAATGTTTAGACATATATACAAGTCCATTGTCTGTTTTTATTGCTTGTGGCACACCCATAATTGCAAATGCTTGTATAAGGAATTCAGTGGACACTCGGCTGTCTCTTTTGCTGCTGGCATTGCAAATGTGAATCCTGAAAAGGTGTCTACCATGATGTGGATAAAAAATAGAAGACCAAAAGATTTATAATGGGTCATATCCATTTACCAAATTTCATTAGATCTCAAATCATGCGGGTTCTTCCCTGGAGGGAGTGTAGGAGCATGGAAAGGAAAGCAAGCTGTACAGGCTTTTATTATGCTCCTAGCTTCTTCTCTTGTTATTCCAAATTGTAAATGTAAAGCTTTGGCAGCCTGATGATATTTAGAATGAGATTCTTGTGCTTCTTGAAATAAAGGAGTATTAGCCAACATGATTAGAAGGCTATCTGCCGTTGAATTACCATCAAAAATAGGACCTGGAAGTCCACTGTGGGAGTGGACATACAAAATATAAATCTTACCTGGATGCTTTCTCACTCGCTCTTGAAGTTCCTTAAAGAGCTGATATATATTGGAGGCTACAAATTTTATTTGGGCTGTGGCAATTCTTTGTACCACACCTACTGAATAGACTGAATCAGATATTATATTTATGTCTCCTGGATAATAAGCAAGAGCTAGAATGATTTCATACAATTCATTTTGCTGAGTGGACTGAAAAGGAGTTCTGATTACTCTCTTTATAGTTAAGTCACGAGAGTATACAGCGCAAATATTATGTTTGGATGCATCTGTAAAAATAGTTGGTCCTTTAAGAGGAACTTTAGAAACCTTTTCTTCAAGAATCCATTGCCAATTATGTAACAGTCTGGTTATCTTTAATGGAGACCTGTGTGTAAAATTTGGAGCCATGGCTAATAAAATTTGCCATTCTGGGATGGTTTCACAGCACACATTATCTTGTGCATTAGTATAAAAGGTGTATATCTTGTCAGGTGTCATCCCACATAATTGTACTGCTCACTTAATGGCCTTTAACAAAATTCTAGCCACAATCACTGGGTAAGGAGTAAGGCTTTGTTCTGGTTGTGCTGAGAGGTTCACCCACTCTATCACACTGTCTCCTTGATGAAAGACTGCTGTGGGTGCCTCTTGTGTAGCAAAAACTGATATTTCCAAGGGTTTTTGAGTGACTCTTTCAACCACATTGGATAAAGTCAGTTCAACTTGTCTCAAAGCCTCTTAAGCTTCTTTTGTAAGCTGGCATGGTGAATTTAAAGCACTGTCTCCCCTTAACATGTCATATAATGGTTGCAATTTACAGATAGTTAAGCCTAGCACGGGACGCATCCATTGGATATCGCCTATCAATTTCTGGAAGTCATTTAAGGTGTTTAGCTTCTCTTTTCTTAAGGAGAGTTTTTGTACTATAAGCACCTTAGGATATACTTAATATCCTAAATATTGAAAGGAATCTTTTCTGAAGCTATGTGCAATTTATAATTCCTTGGTGTTTCTATGGTTTTTTGTAGACATGCTTCTAACATTTGTTCCTTAGGTGCACATCCCAATATATCATCCATGTAATGTAATAACATTACTTTTGGAAATGCTTTTCTTACTGGAGCAAGAGCAGCAGCAACATACATTTGATACATAGTAGGGCTGTTTTTCATTCCCTGTGGCAAAACTGTCCATTCATATCTTTTATAAGGCTCACATAAGTTAACGCTGAGCACTGAAAAGGCAAATCTTTTCATATCCTCCTTATCTAGAGGGATAGAATAGAAGCAGTCCTTAATGTCTATAACCCACAGAGGCCATTCTCTAGGCAATTGAGTAGGAGATGGAAGTCCAGGTTGAAGAGTTCCCATAGTTTCCATCTGTTCACTTACCTTTCTTAAATCAGTCAACATCCTCCATTTTCCAGATTTCTTTTTTACAACAAATACTGGGGAATTCCAAGGACTTAGAGAAGGTTGTAAGTGTCCTTGATCAAGTTGTTCCTGTACTATATCTAGTAAGGCCTGAATTTTATTGTTATCTAAAGGCCACTGTTCTATCCACACTGGTGTATCAGTTTTCCATTGGATAGGAACAGGTGAAAGTGGTGGAGGCCTTCAACAGCAGCCCTACCTAAAAAAACGAAGTACTCATTTTTAACCCTAATTGTTATAAAATGTCTCTTCCCCACAGATTGATGGGGATTTTTTCAACTATAAAAGGAGTAAAAACTCATGTTTCACCTTCAAATAACCATCTTAAAGGGGTAGCACTAACTTCAGCTGTTATTGATCCTCCTACCCCAGACATGTAGGTGTCTGTCTTAGTCTTTGGCCAGTGACTGGGCCAGTTGGCACTTCTAATGACTGTGCAATCTGCACCTGTGTTCACCAGTCCTTCTAATAGTATGCCATTTATATAGATGGTGAGCATAGGTTGGTCAGCTGTCACAGCTGCTGTCTAGTATATTCCTGGGTTTTGCTGCTTGGAGTCAGAATCTGGGTGACTATCACTAGATTGCTTATTATGGGTCTGTATCAATAAACCTGATGCTACTACTTCCCCTGGTTGATAAGTCACTCATTGTCTACCTGTATTAGTGACTGGGATATTATCTACACATTCCCTAGTTTCCCACATCAGTGTATGAATGAACACTGTTTTGTAAGTACTCTCAGGAGGTGAAATGGTCAAGCCTACTGTCCCTAGAGGCAAGGGACCCATAGGCTGGAGAAGAACAGATTTCGCCTCTCCAGGGGGTATCTCAGTTGTCCCAGCTGCATACAACTCTATCCTCCCTAATTGTAGTCCCTTTCTCCCATCATGTTGCTTCCTGGCTGACTGATTGTGTAATCCCTTTCTCCCATCAGATTGCTTCCTGGCTGATTGGTCATGTCAGGGTATTGGACTTGGAGGAACTCTCTGGTATGGCATTGGCTGACATCATGCCCCAAGTGTTTTTTGCCTGGGGCCCTGAAGCTGGGCCCCTCATCCTGTTTCCCTGAATCAGTCTACATTCTGATGCCCAGTGGAGTCCTCGGTTTCATTCTGGACATGGGGTATTGGGTCTTGTTCTCCCACTCTGTTTTCTCACTCTGTCTCTGTGCCAACATTGAGCTTTCCGATGCTCTACTTTACCACATTGAAAGCATTGATGAGTCTCCCTTGCCAAAAGGGATCCTGTCTCCCCATGTTGAGATCTTGGGAAGTCTGCACCATAGCCTAGTTATAAAAGGTATTTGTGCCCATTGTGGTACAGCGTCTTATGATCTCCTCTAAAGGAGCATCCCTATGTAGTCCTAGTATAATTCTTCTACAAACCTCACTGGCATTTTCTCTAGCTAGTTGCCTTACCAAAGTGTCTGTTACTTCATTTACATCATTAGTCTGTGTGACAGCTGTCTGCAAACGTGCCACAAAATTAGCAAAGGGTTCATTTGGCCTTTGTGCAATTTTTATCAAGTTCTCACCCTTGTAGTTTTTACTGGGGAGAGAAGCCCATGCTTTGATAGCAGCAGTAGCAATTTGCTCAAATGCTTCTACGGGGTAATTAATCTGTACTGAAACATCTGCATAAGAACCTACATCTGTTAGAAGGTCACAGGTGATTGAACTATCAATTCCACTTTGACTATTTTGTTGGGCTTGAATCCTATAGAGCTCATTATATTCAGAAAGCCACAACAAGTTTTGTCCAGGTTCTAAGCCCACCTTTGCAATGACTTTCCAGTCACTAGGGGTTAAGGTTTCATAAGCCAAATTGTGTAGTAACATCTTAACATAATCTGATGTAGCCCCAAAGAGAGTGCAAGGTTTTTTCAGGTCTTTAAGGACATCCATATTAAAAGGAGCATATCTTCTACTTTCTTGACCTGCAGAATTACGCTGTTGAATCACAGGAAAAATTTGAAGTTTGAAATCACTATCTATTTCTTTTCAATTTTTAATTGCTTCAAAAATCCCTTTCTGTAATCTAGTTATAGGGGTTGGTGATTTCTGGGGGGGAAGTGCTGATGATGTCACCACCCCTCCCATTACTTCTCCTCCCTCTGTCCCTGAAGGTAGAGTCAATAATCTGCTCTCTAGGCTGGGTTGAAATATCTTCAGGACAATCAGAATCAACACACCCTAATTCCTCATTCAAATTCCCTTTCCCTCTGGAAAGGTTTTGAGATTGCTTATCTTCTCTTTTTTTCCTCACACTTCCTCCTCAGTTCATTTTTAAAACTTTTCCTTCTCCTATAACTTGCTCATTAGCTTAAGTCTAATTGAATCACGTTGTATATATAAAATAACTCTGTGGAAATTGAATGATAACCCATTTTTTACATAAAATTATTTCATTTCAAGTCCCACTAGCTTCCATTTATCTACACTTAGTTTTTCTTCCTTTAAGGACGTGCGTTTCAATGAGTCTAAAAGATTATCAATTTGTAGGCAGGTTACAAGTAAACTCTTCTCCTCAATTATCTTAATTATATTCTCTATAGCATTTCTAGATGAGGCTGAAGCAGGGGCTGGGGCTGCGTCGGCTGAGGCCGAGGGAATGTCTATACTTAATATCTGCCCCATCTCTGCTATTAGATATTGCTGGTTTTGTCCTTAACAAGGTAAGTTCCTTATTTCTATTAGAATACTCATCTAATCTCCTGGTCACCAGAGGACTTCTCTCATGTCTCTGCTTTTTGCAAGGCTATAGGATACGGGAGGTGATCAGTAAGCAAAATCTTCCCCAGGCCTATTAATTTTATCATATAGGACAAAAATGATGGGAGAAGTGTCTCTGACAATTTCCTGAAATGAAAGCAACCTCCTCCCACTGCCATTTCTAAGACCATTAAAGGATTAGCAGAAAGAATTCTGATATTTGTTCAGCAGTGAGAACTATCTAATAACCTAGAGAAATTAAACATGAGGAAGGAATTTTTCTTCCATCTGTTTTACCTGCTGATGTGGCACCAAGAATTGTTCATTCTCTTGGATGATCCAGATCTCAATTGCCTTAACTGCACTGACTTGTGAAGTCCTAGTTAGACAATTTGCATCTCTGTTCCAGGTCTAGGCCTCAAATTTCCTCTGTGATAAAAAGAGAAGTAAAATTACTTTTATTATCAACCTCATGTGGATTTCATAAGCTCAGATGTGATACTTCTTCTTATTATTATTTACATTTTGAATTTATTCTTATTCTTATTTACATTTTGAATTTCACATCCTCTCACCATGTTAGTGAAGTTCAATATTTGATATAGCTTTATATGTGTAACCATAAAATACATACTTCCATATATCACTTCTTTTTTAGAGGCAGATAGCCTTTTCTTTTGTAAGTCCTGCTTAGTTGATCTGAACGTTCATAAAAATCAAAATAGTTTAATCATTCCCAATTATTCTTTAAATAATATTGCCATTACTGTTTGCCATGTGCTCTTGTTTCTGATCATTTTATTCTGTATTATTTCATGTAAATATTTCCATATTTTTCTAAAACCAATCTGCTCATCATTTCTTATAGCATAGTAGTACTTCATTATAATCCTAAATCACAATTTATTCATCCATTCGGCAACTATTGGCCCTCCCTTCACTTTCTAGTTCTTTGCAATAAAGTGAGATCTTTTTTCTTTTAAGTAGGAGTCAGCAAAATATAGCCCTTAAGTATATATATATATATATGTATTTTTAGTTTGAATACAATAAATATTTTTATTTAAAATATAGAAATAATTTTAAACTCATAGACTACTTAAGATTATGCACATAGGTTATAATTTGATGACCTCTGTATGCTGAGAACAAACAATAGCTATAGAGTCAGAAAGCCATGGTTTTCAAGATCTGACATATCTCTTTTTTTTTTTTTTTTTTTTTTTTTTTTTTCTTTTTAAGTACTTTATTTTTTCCAGCTATATGTAAAGATTTTAACATTCATTTTTTATAAGATTTTTTTTCCATTGTATATATATATATATATATATATATTTTATAATATTATCCCTTGTATTCATTTTTCCAAATTACCCCCCCTCCCTTATTCCCTCCCCCCGACGACAGGCAATACCATACATTTTACATGTGTTACAATATAGTCTAAGTACAATACATGTGTGTGAATATCATTTTCTTGTTGCACAATAAACATTAGAATCCAAAGGTACATGCAACCTGGGCAGACAGACATTAGTGCTAACAATTTACATTCCCCTCCCAGTGTTTCTTCTCTGGGTGTATCTACCTCTGTCCATCATTGATCAACTGGAAGTGAGTTGGATCTTCTTTATGTTGAAGATTTCCATTTCCATCAGAATACATCCTCATACAGCATTGTTGTTGAAGTATACAGTGATCTTCTGGTTCTGCTCATTTCACTCAGCATCAGTTGATTTAAGTCTCTCCAACCCTCTCTGTATTCCTCCTGCTGGTCATTTCTTACTGAGCAATAATATTCCATAACCTTCATATACCACAATTTACCCAACCATTCTCCAACTGATGGACATCCATTCATCTTCCAGTTTCTAGCTACAACAAAAAGAGCTGCCACAAACATTTTGGCACATATATGTCTCTTTCCGCTCTTTAGTATTTCTTTGGGATATAATCCCAGTAGTAGCGCTGCTGGGTCAAAGGGTATGCACAGTTTGATAACTTTTTGGGCATAATTCCAGATTGCTCTCCAGAATGGCTGGATTCTTTCACAACTCCACCAGCAATGTATTAGTGTCCCAATTTCCCCACATCCCCTCCAACATTTGTCATTATTTGTTCCTGTCATCTTAGCCAATCTGACAGGTGTGTAGTGGTATCTCAGAGTGGTCTTAATTTGCATTTCTCTGATCAGTAGTGATTTGGAACACTCTTTCATGTGAGTGGATATAGTTTCAATTTCTTCCTCTGAGAATTGTCTGTTCATATCCTTTGACCATTTATCAATTGGAGAATGGTTTGGTTTCTTATAAATTATGGTCAGTTCTCTATATATTTTGGAAATGAGACCTTCTGACATATCTCTTTATTGGCATATTTTATCAGTTCTTCAACCTCAATTTCCTCTTCTGTAGAATGAGAATCTTGCTTTTTTTCACAATGCAATTAAATTCAATTAAACAAGCAGCCAATAAGGGCCAATTATATGCTATATCCTGGTAACTCAATGACAAAAAAGATAATAATCCTTGCCCTAAAGGAGATAAAATTATATTCAAAAATATTATTAAAAACCTTAAAACACAATATGTAAGAGAGCAGAAATTGTAGAATACTTGGAAATACAAAAGTACTGTATGCTTGCAAGCTATAACAATTATTTAGCTATGGACATTAGACATTCAATCAAATAACTAGTTATAAAATGCATAGAATAGGGAGAGTAATTTGAAAAATTCCGTGAATCACTTTAAATGAGTTACTAGGACTATGCATCCTTACTTTCTGTTGTGCAGACACGAACCAGGAAGGAAGCTAAAAGCATTGTTTAAATTTAATGCCCTAATTAATTTATTTTTACTTATAAAATTGAAGTCCTTGCCAAGGTTTCCAGTAGCACTATAAAAGATTGATGCCTTCCAGATAAGAGTTTAACTGGGCCATGCCCAACCATTGGAAGAGTCTTAATTAGAAATTAATCACATTGTAATTTCTATAAAAATTGATTTTGAATAACAAATGACAGAAAAGCCCTGATCTCACTGAAGAAGATAGAGACACTTTTTATTTTTTCTATCTCTTAGGATGTAGTTCCCGAAGACTCTTTCCACTTGTTATTTTTAACCCACAGGATTTTGAAAAAGCAACTTTCTGGATTATGAATAGAAGCCCATACTCCATTCTGACATGTTGGAAAAATGCCATCTGGGAATATTAAATAGGAATTTTTTGTCCAAGAAGTCATTTTTTTTTTCTTAAGGCAATGTTGGAAATATGTTAAGTGATTCACCTTGAGATACAGTGCCTAGTGAAGTGTGGGACTAGTTGCAGAACTGAATGGATATCTTATCTGTAGTGTACAGATAGTTGACTCTGAAACTCAAGGACCTGGGTGCAAATCTGGCATTGGACACTTATTCTTTTTGTCAATGAGCAACTCTGTTGAACTTTATAGGCCTCAGTTTACTCATTAAAAAATTAAAAGGGTTCAACTAGATGGCTTCTGAGGAATCCTTCCAGTTGTACATCTATAATCCTATGAATTAGACACCTTGGTCATTAGTCAATATGCTTTTCAGACTCAGTTTCTTCATCAATAAAAAAAAGAGGGGGGTTTGGCTTAAAACTGAGTATGAACTTGAGGTTTGGGACCTTAAAATTGTATTTCTGTATCTATCAATTGTAATGATAACTGTATTTCAATATAATTAATTTCCTTTGTAATCCCATGTATTTTAATGTATGTATATACATTATACATACACATATAAAAATATATGTGTATGTTAGTGTATGTATGTGTGTATGTATGCATAATATATAATGTAATATTGAGAAGGGGTCCATAGGCTTCACCATACTTAAAAAGACATTCACAATATGCTTAAAAAAAAAAAAGGTTAAGAAACCTTCATATGGAAACTAAGGTTTTATCCAGATAAAAATACTATATAATAATATAATATGATTATTCCTCTAAAGGATAAGTATGGAGATTGTCCATCACAGGATCAGAGACTATCAAATTCAACCTAAATGATGACAAACATAAAATTCAACCTAAACGATGACAATTATAAAAGTAATTAATAATAATGTATGTTGTTATTGCTCAATCATTTTTTTACTTAAGTCCATCTCTTCAGAACCCCATCTTTTCTCAGTAAAGATATTGCAGTACTGTGCCATTTCTTTCTCCAGTTCATTTTGCAGATTAATTAAGTGAGGTAAACAATGTTAAATGACTTGCTCAGGGTCAAAGAGTAATGTCTAAGGCTGAATTTGAAGTCAGGAAGATGAGATTTCTAGACTTGAGGACTGGCACTATCCACTGTGCCACCTAACTGTTTTAATGTAGTATATATATATATATATATATATATATATATATATATATATATATATATATATATATATATATGGGTATGTGTGTATGCATGCACATATATGCATTACATTAGTGTATATACATATATACACTAATATATATATATATACAGATGCTTATATATATGTGTGTGTATATTTGTATATATATATATATATATATATATATATATGTATGTATATGTGTATATATATATGGAAGGGACTTCATATGCTGTTTATTACAATCCACACTCATTTATAGATAAGAAAATAACCTCACCTCAAACAGTCTTTTTAGCATCTTTATTTATAATGTCCCCCATGAATCTCCTCCTCCTACCAGCATTATCAACCATAATAGAGTCTAGAATGTACTCTTTCCTCACCTCTACCTCACAGAATCTCTCACTTCTGTCAAGACACAGTTAAAACATCACCTTCTACCAGAAACCTTTCCTGACCCCCCTCATCAACTAGTGGAGAGAACACAAATCTTGGAGTCAGGAAAACCTGAGTTGAAATTTGGCCTCAGAGTTTTTTTACTTGTGTGACCCTGAATAATTCATTTAATCTCTATCCACCTTAGTTTCCTTAGCTGTAAAATGGAAATAATAAAAGTGCTGCTTGAAGGCTTTTGTAATGATGAGAAAAAAAGAAAGTATGAGTGTAAGAAAGAAAGAAAGAAAGAAAGAAAGAAAGAAAGAAAGAAAGAAAGAGAGAGAGAGAGAGAGAGAGAGAGAAAGAGAAAGAGAGAGAGAGAGAGAGAGAAAGAGAGAGAGAGAGAGAAAGAGAGAGAGAGAGAGAGAAAGAATGAAAGAGAGAGAGAGAAAGAAAAGAAAGAAAGAAAGAAAAGAAAGGCAGTTAGGTGTTTCAGTGGATAGAGCACCATCCTTGAAGTTAAGAGCACCTGAGTTCAAATCTGGTCTCAGACACTTAACACTTTCTAACTATGTTATGCTGGGCAAGTCACTTAACCCCACTTGCCTCAGGGGGAAAAAAAAAGACAATTTGTTCATTCTTCCCCTATGAAGAATTACTAATTATGAAAATGTCTCACCATTACATTCTGTCTGTAAATTGAGGGAAGTGAAAAACTGAGCTTAAACCTAAATACAGCTATTTGTTAGTGAATTATGTAAAGAATTATCTCAAATTTCCAATCCTTGACATTGTTAGTTTTGTAATATTGTCCCAAAGAATTTGCCAGGCCAGGTAGAGTGGAAGGAATGAAGCCTGAATACATAAAAGGGTTAGCGAGTATAGTAAAGAATATTTTTATGTGAAATTTCTTATTGTAAGATTTGAGGTTAGGAATTAAGCAAAGCAATGGCTGCTAGAAAATCAGATTCTCCTGTATATCTGAAATTACTCGCATATTTTGGGGGTTGTCTTTTGCTTTTATCTTTCCCAAAAAAAATAAATTGCAATCTAATCTTTTTTTTTCTATTTATTCTCAGATGCAAATTAGACTCTTGTAAGACTCCATGTGGTTGTAAATGCACCACAGTCTGACTCAAGCATGTGTAAGTTCCTATATCTCCCTGTTTTCCATTTGTGTGAATCACATTTAAAAATAATACAAGCTCAAAATCAAAACTCAGTGTTTTTCATTCATTAAAACTGTCAAATATTTTTCTTCTAAAGACCATCTTCCCAAGATAAAATGGAAGTGATATATGGGTTCAAATAGTGCCTGTTTATTTACAAAAAAAAATCTGATGTGGAAAGTACATGTAAACACACACACACACACACACACACACACATACACACACACACACACACAAGCAGCAAAAATAAATATTGCAAACTTACAAAGAATAAGCATGGTTCCAAAGAAGAGATAAAAGAAGACAAATCTACCCCACTCCCTTGCAGAGATGGAAAGTATATGACAATGGTACATTGCACATATTTTCAGACTTTTCCATTTATTGATTATACTGATTTTTCTCCTTTTTAATTTTTATTTTTTTGGGGGAAGGACTCTGAAATATTACTTTTTATATAGAATGGCTCTCTAAAACAGAGCGAGAAAAGAATCACTAGAGAAGATCATGGTGATGAAAGGAGGGGGAAGGTGCTACTCATATGAGGAGGGGGATAATGAAAAAATACATAGATGTTCACTCAGAAGAAGAATGAAGGTGTGAACATGAATAGCTTGGACATTTGCTCAACATGAAGTTTCCAGGAGTCTTCTGGAATGGGAAGGCTACTGAAAAATAGTGAATTCCAAAGAATTGAGAGAGAATGTAGAAGATCAGTCAAATCTTCCATGCTCTTCCCACTGCTCCTGATTCAGGACCTCATTACTTCCTAGATTATGTAAATATCATCTTTGGGGTAAATTTCCTTCCTCTCTCTTTCCTACTTCCATTTATCCTTATGCACAGAACTAATCCCAGTTTTCTTTGCTTCAGATTCCTGATGATTCCTTTATAGTTGAGTAACAATCAAACCCCATTCCACACCCTGCATCCATTTTCATCTGCTTTTACCAGCGCCTTAATCCATATTGCTCTCCTGTATTATACACAGCAAAATCAGACTTTCCAGTATTTTTTACCTGCGACCTATCCTTCAATTCTTTAAAAGTACTATGCTCCCTTTGCCCGTTATTTTTGTAGATATTCTTTTTTTTGTTAAATAATAGCTTTTTATTTTCAAAATATATGCAAAGATAGTTTTCAACTTTCACCCTTGCAAAACCTTGTGTTCCAAATTGTTCTTCCTCCCTTCCTCCCTTTGTCCCTTCCTAGTCATCAAAGAATCCAAAATATATTTATAGCTATTCTTAAAGCTCAATTTAGAGGCCATTTCTTCCATGAAGCTTACCCTGATTTCTCCAGTTAAAAGTACTTCTTTCTCCCTTCAAATCTCCCATGGCAGATTGTTTGCATCTCTGAAATATTCATTATGTACTACTTCTTCTTTCCTCTGGAGCCAAAAAGAACAAACCTAATTTCTCCTCCATGTAGCTTATTGAATACTTGAAGATAGTTATCATTTCTCTTATGAATTCTCATTATCAGTGTTTACCTTATCTCTCAACCAGCCTGTGAGTTCCATGAAAACAGGGGCCATGTTTTACCCAAACCTCGTATCTGCTCCAACAGCTAGTAATAAAATCTGAAGGTATATAACATTTTAAGGTTTGCAAGGTAATTTACATGAAAACTCTCATCTGATCACAATAACCTTGTGAAGCTAATGATATTATTCTTGAAGTAGGAATATTTCTACAAAGCCTTTCTTCATCTGCCTTAACACTAGTGTTTTTGCACTGAGATTGTTTCCACTTTATCCTCTCTGTATCTTGCTTTGTACATTGTTTGCACCTTATCTCTTCCATTAGACTGTGACTTTCTTAAAAGTAGGAGCTTTCCTTTGATCCTTAGCATTTAGCATGGATGTAGCAGATGATAGACACTTAAAAAGATGTTTGTTGGCTTGACACTTTGTTTTTTTATTTTTTTAACAGATGAAGAAACTGATGATTTTAAGGTTAAATAATGGCTCATGGTCACTACATTATTAAGTTTCAGAGGCAGGAATTGAAATAAGTTCTGATTCTGAGACTTCAAGAACCTCTTTCCTCTAAACTACAATGCCTCAAGATTAAAATGCTGCTCATAGTAAATAATTAGCATTTTAATGTATATTTATTGGTAAGTTTTTGTTTTGTTTTTGGTTTAACATCACTTTTATTTTCCCCTACACCCATCTCTCTTTCCATAAGGGGAAAAAACAAAACAAAACAAACAAACAAACAAACAAACAAAAAAAAAAACAAATAACAAAAAAATAGAAGGAAGAGGAGGAGGAGGAGGACAGGGAGGAAGAGGAGGATTCCCAAAATCAACCAATACATTTAAAAAATCTGATGTAATAAGTAATTTTCCAGACCAGTGAACTGCAGCTATGCAGGCTTGTAGAAGTTGGGAATACTTTCTCATATTTCTTATTGGGTCAAGTTTGATCTTTATAATTTCACAAAATTCAGTTTTCATTGTTTTGTGGTTGATATTCTTTTTCTTTATGATGTAGTAATCAGGGTGTGTATTTTTTTCCTGGGTCTCCTTATTTTACTTTGTGTTAGTTCATATAAGTTTTCCCATTCTATTCTGTTATTTCATATAGGATAGTAGTATTCCCTTATAGTCAAGTGCCATATTGATATCATTTTTATTTCCAAAGTTGTTTGTTTGTTTGCTTGTTTTGCTGCTATAAAAAAAAAAGTTATGTTACATATGTAAATTTTCTTTTTTGTTGATGATCTCCTTGGAGTATATGCCTCAAATGAAATCTAAGAATTAAAGAGTTAATTTGCATAATTCCAAATTACTTTCTAGAATGTTATACTTCTTTATTGCTCTAACAACATTCCATTAGACTATGCTTTCTATATTCTCTTTAACATTGCCAATTACCTATTAAAAGATTTAATTTTGTTATCCAATATGTCCCTGTCTTTTGCTTTATTGGATAGTTTAAACATTTTATATTTAAACTTATGAGTCACATATATATTTTCATCAATGTGTTTATTCAATTATATATTTTGATTTTAGAATTTTTTTTTGTTCCCTTATTTTTTTAGGTCATGTATTCTCTTTCCTATTAATTTAGTGAACCTAATTTAATGCAACCTATCTGATTAGACTCCCTTTCTTCTCTCTTATTTTTATTTATAAATGCAGACACTACTTTAGTAGTCATGCTTTATTGGCTTTCTTCCTTTCTTTGGTTTATGTAATGCTTCTTCACGCTTTATTTTCCCTCCTACTTGAATAGTATAAAATCTTCTTTTTCTCTTCTGCTCTCTAACTTATTTCATTTAGAAGCCTTTATTTTTTCTTTAAGTACTTTTTCTATCTATATGTTATTCTTTTCAATAATTATTTTTCTTTTCTGTTCATGATGAACATTTTTGTTTAATTCCTGTCAAAAACTTTGTTTATTCTTTATTTATTCTTTTATTACTTGAAGAATAAAATCTCCTAAAATTACCAAGTTTGGACTACTTCTTCTAACCAAATTTTATATTACTTTTGTAGATTATGCCCCATTTTCCTGTTTTTCTGTCATGTATCACTTTTAGTGATAACAATTCATGAAATGAATAATAAGGAAAGAAGGCTGATGCAACATACCCTTAAGTGCAATTCTATCCCCTGTCCTCCCTATGATCCATATCTTTCTCATTTTCAATTTTTTGGTCCATATATTCAATTTTTGGTTGCTGATTGCCTTTAAGAACTTCAATACCTCTTCTTCTGGTGTCAGATATCTATGGAAGTATAATGCTGTCTCAGAACAAGAGACATTGTTATGCACCAAGTTAATCATGTTAGATTCTTCATAAAGTCCCCATCCCTATTCTCCATTATAGATGTGTTATCTATTCCCACAATGGACTGCTTTTCAGCAGGACTTCCCTTATTTGGTTTAGACTTTCTCCTTCATTTTTTCCTCCTGCCAAATCTTTCAATTCTCTTATAGGACCTTTTATCCACTAAAAACAGGGGTCTTTTCTGAGATCACTTAACTCTCTACATTATTTCAATTAGTAATCTCTTTAGCTCTTATGAATTAAGTGATCATTTTTATACTAATGATTCTTACTTTTATGTAACTACTCCATTTTTTTCTGATAATTTTCAATCTCATATCTCTATCTTTTAGATATCTTGACCTAAGTTATGTGAAAACAT
This sequence comes from Sminthopsis crassicaudata, assembly GCF_048593235.1. NCBI lineage: Eukaryota > Metazoa > Chordata > Mammalia > Dasyuromorphia > Dasyuridae > Sminthopsis > Sminthopsis crassicaudata. Next base: position 63,017,005 of record NC_133618.1, read on the forward strand.
ATTTAACTCAACATGTCCAAAATTAAATGTATTATCCCCTCAAACACTCCTGTCTTCCTAATTTCCTTGTTAATATTGGGAGTACTAACATCCTTCTGGTCTACTAGAGTTAGAGCCAAGATGTCATCTTCAACTCTTTACTCTCTTATCCTTTTATCTATATCCAATCTATTGGGAAAGCCAGTCAATTTATTTTAGTAGCATCTCCTGGATATGTCCCCTTCTTTTCTCTAACACAACCACCACCCTGATGTTGGTCTCCATACCTTGCTCTTGAACTATCCATTGTAACAGACTGATGGTTGATTAGCATCCCATAAGCTGCAAGTACAGTGTGACTTATCCTGCCCATCCTCCATTCACCTGTCAAAATTGATCTTCCGAAAGCACAGGTCTGACCATGTCTGTCACTGTATTTGGTAAACTCTACAGATTTCCTATTACCTCTTGTATCAAATATAAACATTTCTATTTGGCATTCAAAGCTTTTTATAACCTGGCCTTCCTTTTAATAGTCTTTTTATATTTTACACTCTCCCACACATCTACTCTACAATCCAGTAAAACCAACCTCCTTACTGTTCCTCACATAATCTATTTCTAGATTCGGGGCATTTTCACTGTCTCCAAGGCCTGTCACATTTTCTGCCTACTGGCTTCCCTGGGTTCCTTCAAGACCCAGATAAAATTCCAGCTTCTACAGGAAGCCTTTCCAGATCCTTAACTAATGGTTTGCCTTTGTTTGGTTATTTTAATTATTTGAAAATTGTCTTGTTTGTACTTATCTGTTTACATGTTATTTCCAAGATTCAACTGAGCTTTTTGAGAGTTTGGACTGTGTTTTGTCTTTCTTTATATCTCCAATGATTAGTATAAAGGCAGGTAAATAGTAGTTCTTAATAAATGTTTATTGACTAACTGACTCTTTCTCCTGTTATGGTTCAGAGACTTTAGGAGTCATCTTCTCTTGGTTTTTTACCCAAAGACTGAATTCCAATAAATCACATATTTCTATTTTTATATATCTGCTCACTTTTTTCTTCTGTTTTATAGCAATTTATGAAATTATTCTCTTACTGAACATTCTTATTTTACATTTTTGTATTAGATTCAGTTTGTCATCTTGACTGGCGTATTGGGCTCCCTTGCTTTTTGGAATATATAATTCCATTTCATTGTGTAAGGTTTAGAGTGTTCAGAATACTTTTATTTGAATTTCCTTTGACTTTGTATTTGATGACTTTCTCCAGGGTACTTAAAAAATTATCTTTGGAATTTTAAAATTTTACTAAAATGTGTTTTGAAGATCAAAATATAAAGTTTATTTTATCTTTCTTTGCTTATGGAGTGATATATTTTATTTTTTAAAATTTATTTATTTTTAATATACATTGCTTTATGAATCATGTTGAGAGAGAAAAATCAGAGCAAAAGGGAAAAACCATCGGAGAGTTTAAAAAAAAAAACAAACAGAAAAAAGAAGTGAACATAGTATGTGTTGATTTACATTCAGTCTCCATAGTTCTTTTTCTGGATGCAGATGGCATTTTCTGTCCAAAATCTATTGGGATTGTTTTGGATCACTGAACTACTGAAAAGAACCAAATCTTTCATAGTTGATCATCATACAACCTTGCTATCATTGTGTACAATATATTCCTAGTTTTGTTTGTTTGACTCAGCATCAATTCATGCATATCTTTCCAGGCCTTTCTAAAACCAGCTTGTTCACCATCTTTATAGAACAATAACATTCCATTATCTTCACATAGCACAACTTGGTCAGTCATTTCCCATTCAATGGACATCATCTAATTTTCCAGTTCTTTGCCACCAGTATAAGAGGCACTACAAACATTTTTTGCACATATGGGGCCTTTTCCCTCCTTTGTGATTTCCTTGGGATACAGATCCAGTAATGGTGTTGCTGTGTCAAAGGGTATATGAACAGTTTTATAGCCCTTTGGGTATAGTTCCAGACTGCTCTCCAGAATGGTTGTATCATTTCATAACTTCACCAACAATGCAGCTTTCCCACATCCCTTCCAACATTTGTCCTAGTCTTTTCCTGTCATCTTAGTCAATCAGAGAGGTATGAGGCGGTACCTCAGAATTGTTTTAATTTTTATTTTGCTAATAAGTAGTGTCTTAGAGCATTTTTTCATATGGTTATAGATGGCTTTAATTTTGGTATCTGAAAATTGTCTGTTCATATCCTTTGACCACTTATTAACTGGGGAATGACTTTTATTCTTATAAATTTGACATAGTTCTTTATATATTTTAGAGATGAGACCTTTATCAGACACAATGGTTGTAAAGATTTTCCCCCCAGCTTTGTACTTCCTCTTTAATCTTGTTTCTGTTGGTTTATTTGTGTGAAACACACATTTTTAATTTAATGTAATCAAAGTTGTCCATCTTGCCTTTCATTATGTTTTCCAGTTTTTCATTGGTCATAAATTCCTCCCTTCTCCAAAGATCTTTCCCTTGCTTTCCTAATGTGTTTATTGTATCCTCCTTTATGCCCAAATTATGTACCCATTTGGACTTTATTGTGGTATAGGGTGTGAGATGTAGGTCTATACTGAATTTCTGACATATTATTTTCCAGTTTTCCCAGCAATTTTTGCCAAATACTGAGTTCTTATTCCAGAAGCTCAAGTTGGGGTTTATCAAGTGCTAGAGTACTATAGGCCTTGATTATTGTGTTGTGTGTATCTAATCTATTCCACTGATCCACCACTCTATGTCTTAGCCAGTACCAAATGTTTTGATGACTGTTAATTTATAATATAGTTTTAGGTTTGGTACTGCTAAGCCACTATCCTTTGTATTTTTTTTTCATTAATTCCTTTAATATTTTTCACCTTTTGTTCTTCCAGATGAATTTTATTATTTTTTTTCTAGTTTGGTGTCAGGTTTTATCATGGTCTTTAAAAACTCATCATTTTGCAGAATCACATAAACTCTGAAACTCTTTTGCTCCTTAATACCCTCTGCCCTCAGGGCCTCTCCACTCCCTCTGATTAGAGATGCTGGAATGTGGGGATCAAAATTTCCTGAAATAACCTCCATTTAAGGAGGATAACCAGTATAGTAATCTCATTATACCTTTTCCCATTTCCAGACATTGTGGTTCTTTCTCAAATTAAACTGAAAAGTATTCAAATTCTACTACAGAGGATACAACTCCATTGGGCTGGCCACATTATTCAAAAGCCAAACATGTTTGCTAAAAAGATTGGGAGAACTCACACAGTGCAACACTCGTGTTGGGTTAAAAAAAATTGACACAAAGACACTCTCAAAGTCTCTCATAAGAACTTTAGAATAGAATTCATGACATTTTCTTTTAACTAGAACCACAGAATCTCATAGATAAAAGAAATCTTTTAGTCCAACTACATTTGAACAGAAAATCCTCCTGACAAGTCATGAATTCACCTCCAATTCTCTAAGAATTCCAAGAATGAGAAGCTCATGACCACTTTCATTATGAATTACTTTAATAATTATTGATTTTGACTACTAATTTTGTTTTAGTTACTCATAAGTTTTGCCTGCTTGGTGGCACAGTAGTTAGAGCATTGGCTTTGAGTCAGAAAGGCCTGGGTTGAAAGCTGACCTCAGACATTTAATAAGCTGTGTAATCCTGGGCAAATCACTTAAATTTTGTGTCAATTTGTTCATTTGTAAAATGAGGTGGAGAAGGCGATAGCAAATTACCCTAGTGTCTTTGTTGAAAAGAACCCAAATGGGGTCATGAAGAATCAGACATGACTGAAAAATGAATGAACAATCACAAACTAGTAAGTTTATCTTGATTTTAAGTCAGGTATTCAAAGAGTCATCTCATATTATAAAGACTATCACACATCAAAGAAAAATTGAACTTTTATTATACTTGTCTCAGCAAGAATTTGGAATGATGAGCAGAAATTGCTATGAAATAAATTGATACTTTACATAAGAAGACACTTGCCAATAATTAGAACTTTCCAAAAATGGAATTGGCTGCCTCAGTGAACCATGACTAGCTTTTCCCTTCTCTAGAAATTAGCCAACAAAATCTAATGGTCACTTGTTCAGTAGTTAAAGGAAAATTGTCCAGGTTAGGATGAAAAGAAATAGCCTCAGAAATGCCTTCAAGAATTGATATTCTGTAATTTCTATGAGAAAAGGACCTACTGTAATTTCTTCTTATTGTCCTATGGTTCCAGATAGAAAATGCTTTAGTTGTTCTGATTGATAGCCCTTTAATTAACAGCCATGATATTCTTCTCCAAGCTGAAATATCCCTAGTTCTTTCAGCTTTTTCTTACATCTCCTTTTCTATCCTTCTGTGTTCTTCCTTTGGTTACCATTATGTAGTTACACTCCCACTTGTTACCCTTTGAGAAGGAATCCACCTTTAAAGCAATATAATTATTTAGAACCAGGAGGACATGAAAATGCAATATGCAAATTCTGATTCTTCAGGAATTCTAAGAACAATTATCCTATTACAGTAAAATAGAAATTCTCAAACATTTTAAAAATGAATGGGCTGTCCTTTTACCAAGCATTTTGTAAAATGTATTAACTATATATCAGTATTCAATTTGTCTGTAGGAGCATACACATTTAACTAGAATAGAAGGACCTTGAACCTTGTTTTACAAATAAGGAAATTTAACAGAGCTTGAGAGTAGATAATGCTGGCAGCTAAGTGGTGCCATAGTGCATAGAGCACCAGGTATGGAGTAAGAAAAACTTAGCTTCCTGAATTCAAATCCAACTTCCAACACTTTCCAGCTTGTGTGACCCTGGCCAAGACACTTAACCCTGTTTACCTCAGTTTCCTCATTTGTAAAATGAACTGGAGAATGAAATGGCAAAGCAAAACAGTATCTTTGGGGAAAAAAAACAACTCAAAAGGGGTCACAAAGAATTGGCCACAACTGAAAAATGAGTAATCAATAATCACAAAAAGCAGAGATAAAGAATATGTAATAATAATTCCTTAAGTGTTGAAATAATTCTTTAAGATTCACAGAATTTTCTGATTTAATGTGTCCTCAAAGCAATTCTGTATTTAGATTCCATTGTATAGACCATAGAATTGTACAATGTTAGATTTGGAAGAGACATCAAATAACTAATATAAGATTCAGCATATTATGACCTGAGGGCCAAAACTATCTGCCACCTGATTTTGCAAAGCCCATAAGCTGAAATGTGTTTGTTGTTTTTAGATATGCCTTTGTAAATATAATACAGCTTAGCCATTGGGATATATAAAAGCAGAGATGAGTCAGATGTGGCCCTTAAAAGAGATTTGGGGAGCCCTGATTTAAACTAACTCCTTTCATAGAAGAGTTACATGAGACAGGGTTAAAACAACATGAGCAAACACAATTGTTAAGGATCCAAACTGGTTTTTAAACTGATTTCTATCTATGATCCTATGATTCAAAGATAGACACAAGATGTTAAATTAATTGTCCAATTTATTTTAACCTTGTAAATTCTCTAAACAGGACTCAAACCCAGGTCCTCTGACTCCAAATCTAGGCCTTCTTTTACTGTTTTTCCATCTCCTGCCATTGGCCACAGGATATCGGAAATTTGTCTACTGCGATTTACAGGCTTTTTATCAACTCATTAAAACTTCATAATCTTAATTAGGAAGAATGCCAACTTAAAACTCAAAGAGTAGCTCTACCAACAGAAAAATAACTAAGAATATAATCAATGGTTTTGCTATTTATAGCTGGGCAACATGTAGTCTACCTTTGGAAAATAGGGAATAAGATCACAAGGCTAAATAGAATTGTGGCACCAGCCCTTTAAATTGCAGTTGGGAAACCTGGGTTCCTGTTTCCTGTTCTACTAACTAGCTATTCAGTCTCAAATAGGTCTTGTTCCCTAATTTAAGTCCTTAGCTCCTTCTTTTATGAAATAATGAAGTGCAAAAAAAAAAAAAAATGAGCAGTTACTTCACATTCTGCTGAGAAATTCTATGATTCTATAAGCTGGTTTATTTTATACTTATTTACTGAGTGGTCAAGTGAAGAGTGGAATGAGTGATGAATCCAAAAGAATGATTCAAATCTTGATTCTGAATGTTAGTAGTACGACTACTATTACTACTTTGTACAAGAGGCTTTTCTTTTGCCTCGGTTTCCTCCTCTTTTAAAATTAAAAATAAAAACAAACAACAAAAATGAACATGAGATTATGAGTTGGAGAAAATTAATTTGTTTCTTTCTACTTTTCCTGTTATATGATGTTGATATACTCTGCTAGAAAGAACTTGGGTGGGAGCTCAGTGGAACAGAATTCATAACCAAACACTGGATACTGGATAACCTGCCTTCCTTCCTTCCTGACTGCCCTCCTTTATTCCTTCCTTTATTCTTTCCTTACTTCTTTTTTTCCTTCCTTCCCTACATACCTCCCTTTATTTCTTTTCTCTCTCCATTCTACCTTCTTTCTTTCCTTTTTCTTCCACTCTTTCTCCTTCTCTCTGTCTCTGTTTCTCCCCTTCCCCCTTTCCTTTCTTTATTTCTTCTTTCCTTTCTCCCTGCTTTTCTTTCCTTCTTTCTTGAAAAAAAAAAAAAAAAGATGAAGTAGTACCAAGAGAAGATGTTATGCTTCTATTCTTAAAGATTACTTTTAGGGAAGGTAAGTATGTGGTCTTTGTCAAAAATATATGTGTTTCCATTTTTTCCATTTAAATGTAAATGTAGCCTTGACTCTTATGGAGGGGGAAAAAAAATCACCAAAGACTTCTTTAAAAATCATCAGGAACAGGAAATCTTTTCAAATTTAAATTCCATATAAATTATTTTCCTCAAATCTCAAGATCATCTTGATAATTAATTTCTTTTATATTTTAAACATCCTTTTTTTTTTCAAAAGAGAAGAAAGAAATAACATCTGTAGGAGAGCTCTGATTGTCAAGACAGCACAATGTGCAGCTAGCTGGGGAGACATTTATGCAACTTTACATGGAGATATAAAAATATTAGTTTAGGGATTTCTACTTTCAAAGCAAATATTACATTGTCACCAATAACATCCCCTCAAGCCAAGGTATGTATTAATGGCTTCATTATTAAAATTTGGTTACAGTTTCAGAACCGTAAATCCATCCATTATGATAATTTTAGAAAAAAAAAAAGGAACCACAAATATTAATGAAAGTTTTCAGTTCAACAGAGCATTGGAAATAAACAAATATCAGCACATTTCTAAACCAGATAAAATAGTAAAGTATAGGTTTAAATTGTAATAAAATTGTGCTAATTCAGAACTCAAACTCTGGTTGCGTAGTGCCAGACAGAATGCATTTGTTTGATTTAGATAGTTTTGTTTTTCCGTTTTGTTTTTCTAAAGATGTGAAGCCTGGTTTCATCACTTATAGGAAGTTCTGGCACTAGTAGGGATTTCATATCAATAAGTGGGCTTCAGTCAAGATGAAGGGATTGCTTGTTTTTTTCATGTGGGTCTTCAAAGCCTTCAATTAGGCTCTGGTAGATAAACATAAGCAAAAGTTGATTTGCCCATAATTCAACTGTCTCTTAAAGTATGCCCACCTTTGCTGGGTGAATGGACCATATAATCAAAGTATCATTGAAGGACCTTAGTACAAAGCATGCTATATTGCTCTCCATTAGAACTGAGAACAAAAAACAAAGAATAGGCTCATGGTAGGAAATGGACTAGAAGGTTGGGCAGTGGATTTTCAAATGAATCCCATTTCTGATATGTATTATTTGTATATACTCAGGTCAGCCTCTGAGATCTAATTTCCTTTTAGGGAAAGTGAAGAGATTAGAATATAATCTCTAAAATGCTTTTTGGCTCCAAGTATATGGTGCTATAGAATATTAGAATTTGTATTTTGGGGTTATCAGTCAACATAGAGCATAGAATGTAAGAGATGGGACAAAAAAAATCAGAATCTTATATAGGACAGAGAATGCTTTGACACAGATCATAGAATGTTATAGCTGGGAAGAGACCTGAAATACAGGATTTGAAAGCTTAGAGTCAATCAACAAGTGATTTTTAATCACTTGCTATGTACCAGCAATGCTCTGGAGAGCAAAATGGAACTATGCCCAAAGGACATAATGCACTTTGATCCAGCAGTGTCTCTACTGGTTCTATATCCCAAAGAAATCATAAAAAAAGGAAAAGGGTCCACATGTGCAAAAATGTTTGTAGCAGCTCTTTCTTATAGTGGCAAGGAACTGGAAACTGAGTGAATGCCTATGAGATGGAGAATGTTTGAATAAATTATGGCATATGGATGTTATGGAATATTATTGTTCTATACAAAAAGATTAGCAAGATGATTTCAGAGAGACCTGGAAAGACTTACGTAAATTGATGGTGAATGAAGTGGGTAGACCCAAAAATCATTATATATGGCAACAATAAGATTGTACAATGATCAATTCTGATAAATGGGGTACTTTTCAACAAAATGAGATAATTCAGGCTCATTCCAATAGACTTGTGATAGAGAGAGTCATCTATAACCTGAAAGAAGACTGTGGTCACTGAGTATGGATCGCAATATAGTATTTTCATTTTGTTGTTGTTGTTGTTGTTGTTGTTATTTGCTTGCATTTTTTCTAATTTTTTTTTCCTTTTTGATCTGATGTTTTCTTATGCAGCAAAATAATTGTGGAAATATGTATAAAATAATTGCACATTTCAAAAGTGTTTAAATATGATCTCTACTGCATAGTGCAAACTGTGATAGATAAACATGGAGTCAATTAAAAACATAGAACCCTATATCTTATCCTTTTATCACAAGATTATAAAGGTAATGTAACAGATATATCATTGAATTTCTTCATTTCAAAGCAATATTCGCCATCTTTGTAACACAGGGTAGATTGTATGAAAATTTTTGAGCATTAATTTCCTCATCCATACATTTGGTATTTTATACCAAGAAATTTAGAATTCTAAGAGGTAGCAATGAGGACAGAGGACATTTTAAGCATGGTGTACAAAATGTGCAAAGGCATGGATGGAGTGGTAGATGGAGAGCTGTGTACAAAGAACATCTAGAAGGCCAGGTAGTCTAGAATATTTAGTATTTATGGGAAACAATATATAGAAAGGATGGAAAAACAGATTAAATACAGACTGTGAAGGTTTTCCAACATGGAAATTTAAAAAGGAAAGTATTTTTCCAGGAGATATAAAATTAGATCCCTGCTTTAGGGAAATATTTTTTATGGCTCTCTGGAGAATGATTAGAGAAGAGGGAAAATTTTACAAGAAAGGGATCCATTCTAAGGCCATCAAAATAGACCTGGTGAGAGTAAATGATCACATAAGTAGAGATAAGGGAGGAAATCACAACAAAACAATAAGAAGTAGAAGTAGAATCAGCAAGATTAGTTACTGAGTGGATATGTAAAAGACAGGAAATAGTTGAGGATGTTGTAGTGGAAGGATGTGGTTCTTTTCAATAATATAAGAAAGTTCAGAAGAAGTCAATAGGTGGGGGAAGAATATAAAATATTGTGTTTTAAGATATTGAATTTAAAATGCCTTCGGGACATCCATTTGGGAAAGTTTACTTCATAGCCAAATATGTTGGAATAAAGTTTAGGAGAGACAGACTAGAGTTCTAGATTTTGATGGAGGAGATAGCTATATTAAATGGGTGATGAGATCATCAATATGAAGAGTATAAAGATGAGATCAGAACCCAAGATAAAGCCTTTGGGGATGTGGGGAAATGCATGTAAATTGAGCCAAGGAAAGTGAGAAGGAACAATCATATAGGTAGGAGGAAAATCAAAATGTTTAAAAGTGTCACCAAATGCCAATGAAAAAAGAATATCCAAAAAGATACAATAGTCAAAAGTATCAAATGTAGGAAGGCCAAAAAGACTAAAAATTGGGTTTCTTTATAAAGAGCTCTTTCAGTTTACTGATGAGGTTGAAAACCAAATTTTAAGGAGGCATGATCAGCAGAAGAGGAAATTGAAGAAATGAAGAGAAACTTTTTTTTTGTTTGTTTTTTACCCCAGAAGCTCAAGTAGGAGAGGGAAGAGAAATGGAACTTAGTGACTTAAAGAATGTTAGGATGAAATGAATTTTGTTCTTTGTTTTATTTCTTATGAATATGATTTCAAAATGGGATATGATTATCCAGTAGATAGGTAGAAATTGAAGGTGGAAGAGAAGTAATTGAGGCATCAGTTTACTAGAGGAGTTAGAAGAAAAATTAAAACCTACATTTAGAAGGGAGTTTCCCTTTACAGTGTGAAACATCACTTCATAATCAGTTATCAGAATAAGGAGAGAAGAATATAAGGATAATGTCAATATTTGAAGTCTTGAGAAGAAAGAACTTCTCAAGAAGAAAAGAACTTTTTTTTTTTTTTTTCAGTAAAACATGGGGATATTGCAGGATATGTCCCCATTGCCTAAGGTCAGATATGTTATGTTCCATTTTTCTCCAGGTACCCATAGGGATTACCCTTAAGGGGATTGAGGATTGTTTAATATTTGTAACTGGTTCAAATCCCCATCAACTGTATTGCTTCAATTTTAGGATATCGCCATGAACTAGTGTCATTTAGTATCTAACAATCAGATTAACTTTTTTGAAGAAGAATTCACTTCAAAGGTGCAAATATATAAACACTCTTCCAGAACCTGGAACATATTCTCCCAACAATATCTTGGTCTCTGAGGAGGAGAGATATAATTTTTCAACTTAACTAAATTACCATATAGAAGAAGCCCAAGGCCCAAGATCAGATCTGTCCCTGGGCCTTTTGGCTTCTCAAGGCTTATACCAATGACCAGTTGCATAAGTGACAAGGACATTAGCCAATGAACCCAGTAGTTACAATCCCCATGTGAACTTCAGAGAATAATTAGGCACTGTTTCTGAGCTGCTTACCACATGAAAAAGAAGGCTTTTGACAGACTTCTGAAATGTAAGTGGCAATGCATTCAAGAGACACAAAGAGGAAAAATACTTTCCTCTCAAGTGAGAGGAACATACAGTAACCCTCTGGATATGGAGGTTTTTCCCATTCCCCCACTGGTGTCCTGTGAATAGTCCTCTATCCTTTGCTTCTTTGTGTGCCTTTCCTTTTTTTAGGTGAATGTGGGAAATGTGACGACCTTGGGAGCTTTAAAAGGTTGCAACCTTTGCACCCAAAAATCCAGTGGTTGGAATACATCCCAGAGTTTATAGTCAATCAAGTCTAGTCTTCCTACAATGCCACGGAACTGGGTTCCATCTAAACACAGCTGCAGGAATCTTTCAGCCAGGATGTTGGTTCTGTCTAATGACTATGCTAAACTCAGAAGTGACTGAAGAAGTGACTGTTTTGCAGCAACCACTTTAAATTTGAGTCCATTTCTCCCAGGTAATAGTAGTAAAGTAGTAATAGTACTAGCATGGTACTAATAGTAACATTTCTAATAGTAATAGCTACAGTGGCAGCAATAACAGCTAGCATTTATATAACACTTTAATGTTTTCAAAGTAATTTGTATAGTTTAAATCATTTGATCTTTACAACCATCCTGTGAGGTAGGTACATTTATTATATTGATATTAAATAAGAGAAAACTAAGGCACACTGAGGTTCAAGAATCCCATAGGCAATCAAAGTTTAAGGTTAGACTTGAACTCAGGTTTTTCTGATTCCAAGACCTATGATCTTTTCATTGTGTGTGTGTCCTTGGATGGGTAAAATGGTTTGTACTTTTGTTCTTATTGTGCTATCTCTGTAAATATTACTTCATAAAAGGTAATTGTTCTTAGTTTATTAACAGATAATAAGTACTGATAACTACAAGATATCAAAGATTTAAGTGAGAAGAGAACTTAACAGTATGAGGACTTGAGCTTATTCAATAGTATTTGAGAAATGTATTCCAAAGCCTCGTTGATATCTTTAAGAACCTGGGAAGGCAGGTATAGTTAGGTCATTCTGTAGGACCAGATGAGGAATATGGATCCCCAGAGTTATGTTTATTTCTGGTGCAAGGTTTAGTCAAAAGTCTGCTTACTTCACATTTTAAGTAGGTAAGAAACAATATGTACGTATAATATGAAGTCTATTTTGGGAACACATCAGCAGAACACACTGCACATGCTCCAAAGATTATTCTCATTTACCCATTGTCACTTTACACATAACTACTACTAACATCACTACTGCTACTACTATCACCATTATCACTACTACCACAACTATCACTACTCCTACTCCTATTGATACTACTGAATGTTAGGGTAGCAAGAGGTCCCTGCATACATCTATTTGAAATCTTACATTTTACAGATTAAGAAATTCATCCTCAGAGAGGTAAATTGATTTGCCCCAAATCACCAGCTAATAAACAATAAAGCCAGAAAACACACACACACACACACACACACACACACACACACACACACACGCACACAAACATATACACACATACAGAAACATACTTTTCTTATAGTTTTCTTTGTATTCTCTTAAGAATGTAGTCTCTTATTTCACTTGCCTAAGGACATTGACAAAATAATAATATCAAAAAGTAAATATACCGTAGTTCCATTGTAAGTATTTTGAAGTATACTATTAAAACAAAAAGAAAATCCAATCATATTAAGAAGAACTTCTACATAATAAATTTTAAAATGCATTAGAATGGGAAATGGTTATCAGTCATAAAACAGAAATAATTTCATTAATAAGCTCTTATTTATTTCAGGGTATCACTTTTGCATTCAGAAGAATATGAACATTATCACCTGACACAGTGAATAATCAATGGAGAACAACCATCACTGGCAGTATGTTTAGGAAAGAATGTTCCCTAAAGTCATCTGTCCAAATCCTGGTCTATCTGGCACTAGCAACTTGATTTATACTTCAAAGAAAACATTTATAAAGAATAAGCACAGAAGTAAAGGAAATTAATACTATAAACCTGTCATGAAACATTTTAAGTCCAGATAGAACCTGGGCAAATTGGAGTCTTTACAGCAGGAAGCAAAAAACTGTTTCTAGTTTCCAATCACGTAGAATAAGGTTTATCCAAACAAACCCCCAAACAAAGACCCTGAAATTCCTCAGTGGTTTCATAAAAAGAGAGAGAGCACATGGCCAAGAGCCTGGAAAACTGTATTATAGTCAAGGCCCTACCATCAACTTCCAGTATTTCTAGAGCTTATCATGCTATCTGACACATAGTAGGTGCTTAATCAATGCTTATTGATTGATTAATTAATTGTATGATTTTAGTAAGTTTCCTTTTTTGATATCAGTTTCTTCAATTACAAAATGGAGTTGTTCTAGATGATGAAAATTATGATTCCCTTTAACTAAAGTTCTATGTTCTATATTCAACATTTTATAATTTCACAACTAATTCAGGTACAATTCATTTGATTTAAAGTCCCTCACAAAGAATGTGTAGACTCCAAAAACTTGGTTTGATGTTCATCACTTCATGTTTAAGTCCATTGAAGAGATGCACCCATATTATTGAAATCACCTCCTAATTGATTCCCTTAATCATCTCTGTTCATTCTGAATTTCACACAGTTGCCAAAACAATGTTCCTCAAATGTGGATCTGACTATCTCATTCCCTTTTTCAGTAAATATCAGTGACTCCATATTGCCTCCAAGAAATTAAAAACTCCCTTGTTTACCTTCTAAACCTGTTCCCAGACTATCTTTCTAATGTCAACCTAAATTAATGCCTTTCCTATCACTTTGGGAATTATCAAACTGGCTTCTTCTTTCTTTAAATATGTCACCTTATCTTAGACCCAGAGCTTATTCCAGAACACACATAGACATTTGAAATGCACTCCATCTTCACTTCTGGCTCATATGGTCCTTTTCTTTTAAGTAATAGCTCAAAACCAACATTTTACCTGAAACATTTCCTAATCCTCCCAATTATTATCCTCTGTCCTCCCATATTATCTTGCATTTAACTACTATATTATTTATGTTGTCTTCTTTCTGTATATATCTTATACATAATTATATCTGTGATTGTGTCTTCATTATTAAATATATGAGTTTTAGAAACTGAGGTTGTTTTGCCTGGAATTTTTCTGTTCCCAAAGTCTGGAAAAGTATCTGGTATACAGTCAGTACATAATAAATGTTTTTTGGTTGCTTGATCAAGTGGCTGATGGAAGAGGTTCAGTCTTTGCCTCTAGCTCTGAGTTGAGACTGGAATACATTAAATGGCAAACAGGTCTTCAAGGTTTCTTTGGAAGTTGAACATAAATACCTCACCCTCAGCAGGCTCCTGCATTTAGCTTTTGAAAGCCACAGATGCAAAAGCAAGAGGTGAAATGGTGACAAGCAATGAATAGCAATGAGTTTCAGCTACAAATATATTGTTGTGCTTCTGACATCACAAGGTGGTTTTGGGTGCCAATTATTTGTCTCTTTGGAGCATTGCCCTCTAATTCGATCTTGCTTATTGGGTTTTGTGATGAAAGGCTTTTATTGATCATCTCTAGGCATGACAAAGGTAAGTGTCTCTGCTGAAAATAGGGAATTAGATGATCATTATTTTTATCTTCCTTGAAAAGTGCAATTTCTATCCAGACATCTGAGTGAAGAAAACACAGGACTGCACAATGCCCCAAAATGAGTGGATATGTGTAAAATGGAGTTTCAAATGCTACATTTCAGTTTGATTGGATTTAATTAAACTCTTCAAGAAAACTAGGGGAGGGAGAGCTGAGTTACTCAGAAAAATGGGGTGGGGAAGAGTTTTCTTTGATCATTTGGTCAATTCAGGGTAAATCAGGTGATGGCAAACAAATCTGCTTCTTTGACACCCCAAATAAAATGCTTGAGTGTGGACCTAGAAGACAGAAATGAGTCATAGTTATATAATATTAGAACTGAAATGGAATTCAGCGAATATATAGTATAATTCCTATTTGAACAATAATCTATATTTACCCTTTAGACAACTTGTTTCTCCAGTCTGAAGACCTTTGGAAATGGGAAACATTCTGAAACACCAACTCTATTATTAGAAAGTTGTTTCCCAATCCAACTCTACTTATTTTGTCATATTGATGAAGTAACTGGCTTCTTTTAAGTAGCCCTTACAAGGATCCTAGTATTTTGTTGTCCATTTTTCACTCTCAAAGAGGATCATGACACTATGAGAGTGATGTCTTAACTCATGCATGAACTGGATTTCAGAAAGGCAAAACTGCACAGTCATAGATCTCACTCTCTCTTTGAGAGTCATCAGAGTCCAGTAACAAGACAGAAGTCAAGACAAGTGGCCATGGTTCAGAAAGCAGTGGGTGACATTAGCCTTTTTAAACTATGTTGTTTGCCTCAGACAAACACACATTCAGTGACTAAAGGCTAGGTAAGAATTGAAGTAAAAGATGACCTACTTTGCCATTGCAAAATAATCAATCAGGAAGGGGAAAATCCTCAGACTTTCTTGCCAGAACACAAAACAACGGTTATTTACACTCACTCTGAGCCATCAAAACCCAAAACATTGAGAAGAGAAGCTTTGGTTGGAACTTATTAGCTAGTCAGTGCAGACTAGAATGTCTCCATTCTACCCCAAGAAAGAGGCAGAATGTCCCACATGTGGTCTCAACAATGGCAGAAGACAAGAGAAATGGAAGCTGTCTGCTTTGATTGTCTTCTGTCCAGCACATACCTGACAATTGAATGCTTTTTTTCAGTTTCCACATCAAACTGCTTTCTCACTGTCCCTAAATGCCAAGAATAAATGGAAAAGAGCCAAAAGAGGGCCTGTCTGAAAAGGGTTCATTACAATATGATACCCTCCATGGTCAGAGAAACCTTTTCAGTTCTATTAGTGAGATGATGATGGTGAGAAAGATATTAATTAATAGCCAACCCTCCAGAAGGTGTTATCTAGCCTGATAAGTTTAAATATGCTTTATTATCCAACATCCGACATATGGTGCATTGTTATGTGGGGGATGACACTACCTTTAAAGGTCATCATTACCAAAATGAGCAGATCTGAAAGGAAGAAATTAGTTATTTCTTTCATTGGCTGATTTAGTGTGAACAGATCTAAGATAACAGAGAAGCTCCAGATGGCTGGCAGCAAAAATAGCTAAAAAAGATAATGTGTTTGAGCTGCTTCTTAATGACACCCGTAGCTCATTGTGGGAAAGGAGAAGTGCTTTTTTTTTTTCATACTTTGAAGCAAGATTACAGTTACTTTTCACAAATCTTAGAGAATCAAACTTGGCTGCAGAGAAAAGGAAGTTATCTGGGTGCTCTGTGATGGCTGGGTATAGCATCTCAGATGACTGGGTATATATACTGTTAGTATGTCCATTCTATCTAGGACCTTCATCTTAGCTAGAAAATAATTGAAACAAAATTATCATTCATTCATGATTGGATCCATATCCTTCCATAACATGGCAGAACTGAATCCTTGTCAATCACTGAACCTAACTTTTAGCTGTGGTTCAGATCTCCATTTACAACATAAAACATTATTGTTTATAGATCATGGACTTCAACTCTCTCTTCTTATGGAAAAAATAAAACTGAATTATAGAGAAGAAAAATAATGATCTCTTCAAGGTGACTCA
Source organism: Sminthopsis crassicaudata (assembly GCF_048593235.1). NCBI lineage: Eukaryota > Metazoa > Chordata > Mammalia > Dasyuromorphia > Dasyuridae > Sminthopsis > Sminthopsis crassicaudata. Next base: position 63,033,631 of record NC_133618.1, read on the forward strand.
GTAAGGAAGGAAAAGAACCAACATTTGAATCCATTCTAAACCATTTTAATACTTTCTCCTAAGGATACCATCTTGCTTAGTCATTTCAATTTATTTGTTCAGTAAATTTATCTTTTCTCTGCTATCATGATCTGTTTTCCCTTTTGGCTCATTAATTGGACCATTCCTCTTTTTCTCAAGGCATGTTCTTTCCTTTTGGCTTTCTTAACTACCTTGAGTCTTTGAGATATTGCATGACCCATCTTCAGGGTGTGATGATGGAAGGAGCTACTCTGAAACTGGGGGACCTAGATGGTAGAGTGAGTAGAGTGCTGAAACTGGAGTCAGGAAGTTCAAATCTGGTCTTTCACAATTCACAGCTGTCACTTTACTCTGCTTGCCTCAGTTTATTCATCTATAATATGAGCTGAAGAAGGAGACGACAAAGCAGTCCAATATCTTTGCTAAGAAAATTCCAAATGGGGCCATGAAGAGACAGATAGAACTGGGCAACAACTGAACATCAAAACTAAAACCATAATCTACCTGCAACTTTAATCTGGTCTTAGAGGATCTGCTATTGAAGAACAACCGTATGGATAAGCAGTGCAGTGGAATTGAGGACTCAGAATCAAATCTTGCTCAAGATACTTAATAGGTGGATATCCCTGAGCACGTTATATTTGACTTGACCTGAAACAAAATAGTGATTAATAAAAGCATTTACTTCACTGGTTGTTGTGATGATAAAATTAGTTAATATATTTATAGTTCTATATAAATGCTGCTTTTTCCTGCCGTAGTTGATATTACTACTACAATGTCTATCGGAACCACCACACTATCATTACTTCCTCCTCCTCCTTCTCTTCTTCCTCCTCCTCCTCCTCCTCCTCCTCCTCCTCCTCCTCCTCCTCCTCTTCCTACTACTACTACTATTACTTCTCCTTCTCCTCCTCCTCCTCCTACTACTGTTGCTGTTGCTGCTGCTGTGGTTGCAACTATAGCTGCCACTACAATTAAAATTATTACTATTTCTACTACTGCAACTACTATAACTACCACTATTTCTAATTGAGATTCTAATCCAAATAGTGGTTTGAAAGTGATTATTTCATTCCTTGAACAATTGTGGGCTTTAGATAGAATCCAGTCTCGGATTTTCAGTATAGAATTAATTTAGGGAAATATTCTGTACTTCCTATTGGGGGAAAACATAACTACAAGGGTGTTGTACCCATCTTAGTACCCTGGATATCTTAGAATCAGCCGGAGTCAGGATAAGCAAAAGTCTTTATTCTTGGTCACAGTCAGGGGATTAGATCTAGGAATCTACACACCTCCTTCCTCTCTCTCCACTGCCCAAGAATGATGCTTCCTGCTTACTCCAGCCTCTGATCTCTTTTTCCTTTTCTTTGTCCACACCCACAGATGGACCAGCACAGAATTGAATAGGATCATCCTCCAAGCATGTTAATAGAGAAGTGTCCAATTGGTAATTAGCCTTAAGTGCTACGTTATCTCAGTTAGGTGCATCCGCTCAGTTCTAGCCCTTTTATACAAGGTTATTTCTTTTTTAACTGATTTTTTTCCTGGTACCCTACTCATGTAAAACTATTATTATTTGTCTGCAAAGAATAGAAGTCTGTTGAATGCCACACTGACAAGTACATGACTAAGATATTTATTTTATTTTTCTTTATAAATGAGCACAAGTTTATGCAATTTAGTTTTGCTATTTCTATTTGGTACCCTTTAGTCACAGTTTTTACATTGGGGGGCAACTATTAAAATCATTAATTCCTTTCATTTAACTTTCACTGCATGCTTTTTTTTTTTCAAAGCACCATTTAAAATATATCTACATAGCACTATGTGCTTGGCACATAATAAATGCTTAGTAAATGTGTATTCATTTTCCCTTTAATTTTTATATAAGAGGGGCAGCTAGGTAGCACAGTGGGTAGAGCACCAGCCTTGAATTCAGGAGGCCCCAAGTTCAAATCTGGTCTCAGACACTTAATACTTCCTAGTTGTGTGACCCTGGGCAAGTCACTTAACCCCAGCCTCAGGGGGGAGGGAAATTATATAAGAGATGAGTGTACTGTTAATGTGTATAATACACACTATCTCATTGATCTTCACAATAAGCCCATAAGTTAGGGAATTCAAATATTATTCCATTTTGTCATGAGAAAACTCAGTCTCAGGGAACTTAAAGGCCAGTTAGTAAGAAGAACTGGTATTTAAACCAAAGCCCTCTGATGCAAAGTTCAGTGAAGTCTCTGTAGCACAACCCTGCCATTATTTCTGAGAGTTGTTGTGTGATCATTCCCCCCATTTCTCCTCAAAATAAACAACCCTTCATAAAATTCACCCTCTTCCCAGGTTATGTAGGCAGATTATTTGAATCACTCCTTCTATTATGATTAGGGTGATCACAAATGCAGTCTCATATATTTTCTTTCTAGACCATCATATGCATACTTGTAGAAGTCCATAAATACCAGTTAATCAACAAACATTTATTAAATGCATACTATACACCACAATGCTAGGTATAAGACATATAAATACCATAAGAGAAACAATCATTCCTCATAAAGAGCTCACACATTTTCTTCACTGAAGTCCTAAGATGCGCTGTCATAAATGTGACTCTTGAAATTAACTCTAGCAGATGACATTTTCCAAGACAAGGCAATGAGTATAAGTTGGCTGATATACTGAGACTGAAAGAACCTGTAAACTCTTTGTGGGCAGGGGCTATCTTTCCTGTTACTTATTGAATCCCTAATACTTATCACAGTGCCTGCCACATGGCAAGCATTTAATAAATATTTGTTGTGTTATATTATAGGAGGTAAATAGATAGATAAGAACTAGAATTTTTATCATATGCTATAGGAACTTTACCGCCATGAAATTCCCTCAATCAATGCAATTCAGCTCCTTTCTCTCCTTTAGAGAGGTAATAGGGCATACAAATTAAATAATACCCAGGGTTAAAGTATCTCTTTGCATATGTGGACAAATACTTTTTCTTTCATGTTCTTTTTTAAATCACTTTTTCCTTTTATATTTTATTGTTTTTCTGGTTATACATGTACATTAATTTTTAAATACACTTTTTATGAAGCAAAAATGTATATTGTATAAAGTATTTGGAGATGTATGCATTACCAAAAAAATCAGAAAAGAAAAATCAGAACAAAAGAGAAAAATGACAAAAGAAAAAAAAACACAAGAAAAAGCTAAAAAAAAATGAACATAGCATATATTGATTTATTGGAATTGCCTTGGATTATTAAATCACTGAGAAAACCAAATCTTTAATAGTTAATCAACACAAAGTCTTTCTGTTATTATGTACAAAGAATTGCTAGTTCTACTTGTTTCATTTAGCATCAGTTCATGTAAATTTTTTTAGGTCTTTCTGAAATCAACTTATTGATCATGTTTATAAAACAATAATATTGCATTGCCTTCATATAACATATTCAACCATTCCCCAATTGATGGGCATCTACTCATTTTCAAATTCTTTATCATCACAAACAGAATTGCTGCAAACACTTTTACATATGTAGATCCTTTTCCCTCCTTTATATTTTCCTTGGGATACAGACCCATTAGTAGCACTGCTAGATCAAAAGGCATGCACAGTTTTCTAGCTCTTAGACCATAATTCCAAATTGTTCTCTAGAAATGGTTGGATCATTTCACAATTTCATTAACAATGCATTAGTGTCCCAATTTTCCCCTATTCCCTCCAACATTTATCATTATCTTTTTCCTGTCATTTTAGCCTATCTGAGAGATGTGACGATGCAACTCAGAATTGTTTCAATTTGCATTTTTCTAATTAATAATGGTTTAGAGCATCTTTTCTAATGACTATAGATGGCTTTAATTTCACCATCTGAAAATTATCTGTTCATATCCTTTGACCACTTATAAAATGGGGATTAACTTGTATTCTTATAAATTTGACACAGGTCTTTATATAGTTTAGAAATGAGGCCTTTATTAGAAATACTGGCTGTTAAAAATTTTCCCAGCTTTATACTTCCATTTTAATTTTGTTTATATTGGTTCTATTTGTACAAAACCTTTTTAATTTAATGTAATCAAAGTTGTCTGTTTTACATTTCATAATGTTCTCTAGTTTCTTTAAAAACTCCTCCTTTCTCCAAAGATCTAATTGGTAAACTATCCCTTGCTCTTCTAATTTGCTTATGGTATCACCCTTTCTACCCAAATTATGAATGCATTTTAACCTTATTTCATATGGAGTATTAGTTGTAGGCTTTTACCCAAGTTTCTGACATATTATTTACCTAGCAACTTTTCTGAAATAATGAGTTCTTATCCCAGAAGCTGGAGTTTTGGGGTTCAGCAAATGCAAGATTACTATAGTCATTGATTGCTGAGACATGTGATTCTAATCTATTCTGCTGATCTACCAATCTATTTCTTAGCCAATATCAAATGGTTTTTGATAACTGCTACTTCATAATATAGGTATAAGTCTGGTATTGCTAGGCCACTGTATTTTGTATTTTTCCCATTATTTTGCTTTATATTTTTGCACATTTGTTCTTCCATATGAATTTTGTTATTATTTTTATAGCTCTAAAATATTTTTTCAGTTTGATTGGTATGATACTAAACAAGTAGACCAATTTAGGTAAAATTGTCATTTTTATTATATTAGCTTGGCCTACCCCTGAACAACTGATATTTTTTGAGTTGTTTAGATCAGAATTTGTTTGTGTAAGGAAACTTTAATCCAAATCTTTCTGATTTTGAGGCCATCTCACTAATTCATTCATTCCCTATAATATATTTCTATGGATGCTTGTATGTATACTTTGAACATATATGGTTAAATGTGTAGATATATAATAGACATATCTATAAGTGTGCACATGGACATACATACATATTTGTGTGTGTGTATAAATATGTGCTATATATGTATATCAAGATAAATAAATAGTATGATATTTGTTTCATTTTTAAAAATTCTTTATGAGAAATGGCCTTACAAATAAGATGGTAATGTTTTATTTCCAGCTGGAATTTCCTGTGCCTCTTTGTAAATGTTAAATTACCATAAATGCACCTGTATATTTTGCCTATTCAAATAAATAGTTGGAATGCATGTGTATATATGTGTTTGTACCTATACAATGAATATGAATGTAATATGTGTATAAATACTGAAGCACACCATTATATATATACAAATGGATATATAGTTCTGTAGATATAAAGATTTACTATATATATATAGTTATAGTTATATAGTTATTGTTGTTGTTCAGTCACTTCTCAGTCTTATCCAGTGTTTCATTACCACATTGGGTTTTCCTGGCAAAGATATTAGAGTGGTTTGCCTTTTCCTTCTTCAGCTCATTTTACATGTAAGGAAACACTTATCACAGGTCACAATAATACGTGTTTGAGTCAGATTTGAACTAGGAAAAAAAGGTCTTCCTAACTCCAGATCCACTTCTCTATCTACCACACTTACTTAGCTGCCTGAAGTCTGACTTCTGATCACTGTTCTTTTGGTGATAAGATTTAAGATGATATTAATTTAAGGTGATAAGAATTAAGGCACAATAGCATCATTCATAATAGCAGTAATTTCTTGGAACCATTCTTGAAGGATTTCCAGCTGGTTAGTACATGCCAGAATGTGTGATCCACTGTAATTTTGCTTAATGAATTGTAGACAGAAGAAGCTGTCAGTGGGGAGATTCCTGATGAATCTGGAATCTTGTTGATGTTTGTCCTTCATTCATTAAAAAAAAAATCATTCCTACCTCATGCTTTAAAATTCTTGTCTGTGTCATTTCTTAGAGATAAAGGCACACCCAATGAGCCAGAGGCTTCTTCCTTTTTTTTTTTAATCTATTTATTTATATATCTATCCAGCCATCTATCATAAAATATGTATGAGTGTACATATGCATATCTATAATTATGAATACACAATATATGTATATATACATATTTTTACTTGAGAATGTGTGTACACATGTGTTTTTTTTTTTTTTTTTCCTGATATTTATACTCAGGGGTCCTATTTTGTCATTCTGCCCAAGCAATTGCATTTGCTAGCAATAGTGGTAAAGTAAGTTCCACAATTTCAAATTCACAATTTTCTCATTTTAAAGAATTCTTCCCTGAGGAAGGAGAAAGCATAACTTCACATGCAAAAATGTCCTTGATGCATCTGAAGCATGACTGGAAACAACATAATCTCTTGGTGAGAAATAGTCTGGGAGTTCCCATTATGTCTTCTGACTGAGTGAATTTCTATACCTGGAAACTCATATTCTTGCTGTCCTTCTTTTAAGCTTTTAAGGATTGAATCAGTTTATCTCTCTCTATAAAGAAGACTGCCTATAGAGTGACATGATCCGGGTTCCAATTCTACCTTTATTAATTATTGTCTATTTGACTTCAGGACTTTCATTATTCTCAACCTTAAATATATATCAGTCAGACTATATATTTTCTAAGATTTCTTCCTGGGCCTTCTTATATAGGGTCTGTGACTTTGGGTCAAATCTCTGTTTTTCTGAACCTCTATTTCCTAATCTGCAAAATGGGGACAACAAATCATGTCAGTTAACTGAATGGAAGGATCAGGATTTTTCTGACTTTGTATCTTGCCAAACCTCTATCAATGCACTTCATAAATGGCACATTTAAAAATATTACTTGAGTTGAAAAATATAACAATAAAAAACTGAAATGATGTGTGTCACATATTTTAACAATAAACCACCACATAAATGCACCTTATTCACATTCATATTATTAGCATTACATTAGGGAAAAATGTTGCAAAATCAAGGGAACAATGTCTGTTCTTCCAGGTCATAAACTCATAGATATTTGTTTCTTCTTTTTGGCAGAGAATGATCCATGGGTATTACACTAAGGATACAAAGAAAATTGATTCTTCAGACTATTCAAATTGTGCCCATTAGAAAGTACAACACAGATGATTAATAGAGCATTTTTGTAGGGTAACAGCCCATTTGCCAAGAAGTGAGTCTTCCAACATTTTCAACCATTTACAGTATAACCATGAACTTTTGTAAAGGATTGGATGTGGCAATCCAAAGAATCTCTAGTTTTCTTGAAGTAGGTATATACTCTCCTTCTCTCTACCTTCTTCTGTAGGAGAAAGAGAAAGAGAAAGGGAGAGAAGAAGAAAGAGAGAGAGAGAGAGAGAGAGAGAGAGAGAGAGAGAGAGAGAGAGAGAGAGAGAGAGAGGAAGAGGGAGGGAGGGAGGGAGGGAGAGGAAGAGGGAGAGATTAAAAAATTAATTATATAGTAAACTGGTAGCCCCCACATGAAGGCAGAAGGCTTCACATGCTTCAATAAGTCTTAACACCATTGTTGAATTAGTATTTGAACAAAAATGAATCTCTTTAATGATGCCTTTTTTCATGAGAAAAAGTAAAATAAAGAAAAGGAGGAAAAAACTAAATGCTATTTTAAAATTCAGTCAAGGCAATGTGGTGTTCATTTTTAAAATATCTGTCTTGAAAATGAATAAAAGAAAAAAATTTGGTGCTTACAGAAAGAAGTTCATATAATTACTCAGTTTACTTCTCAAGTATCTGTAAAATAGAATAACCACTATGGGTCCTATCACCAAAATTATTATCCAAACAGTCATTTTGACCAATTGATCTAACATCAACAGAAAAATAGTTATCAATTAGCTTTATAGAGAGATTTTTATTTGTAAAAATATAATAAGAACCCTTTTTAATCCAATATTTAGAAACCAATCTTATCTACTACCTTGGTTCCTTAAGACAAATAGATTCAAAATTTTAAAAATTTGAAATTCAAAAGGTGAGTACTCACTTTTCACTCCCACTGAGTTCACTTCTGAGTATGGCATAAACAGATGAATAAAATCACTTCTTTGTTGATAAGACAGGGAGCCTTTCCTATTCATTGATCTGCTGCTGGGTTGTTTCCAGCAGGTGTTTCCTTATGTTGGTACTTCACCAAGATTAGTTTTTGTAGCAGACTTTGTTATGGACTTCAATTACTGAAATTCTGGTGGTCCTTCTTACCTTCTGAAGGTATAAACTCTGATACCCATTCCCTTATGAACAGAAATGAATAGGTCAGATATGGCAAAAGAAATATCAGCACCATGCTTTCACAAGCACACACCTTCCAGGTCCAGAGATAAGGTTGCCTCAGTAGGCCATGCTTCTATTTCTCCCATAGCCTCTTCCTTGGAGACCTAGACTAAAGCCACCAGAAAAAGTAATATTAGTGGTCCTCCGTTCAAGTCTTCTGTATTTTTTCATTTGATTCCTGCTCAGCTGCCAAAAAGCTTTTCATCATCACACAATACACTGATAAGAAAAGAAGCCATTTGCAATTACTTTCAATTGATAAAAAGATCCCTCCAATAGGAAGGCCTGAATGTAGTTTCACCAATATTCTACATAGGCTGAACAGGAAAAGAATATTTCAGGTTTTCTAAGAATTGATGCCTCATTGGGTAGTCCTCTCTTGCATCTCTATTTTTAAATGATAATGTTTGAAGATGTTTTAAGCTCATAATTAAAAGAATAAGAACAATTTTAAAAGAATGTTGAATTATGTAGAACAGTTCATTTCCCATTGTCTTCTTATAAAAAGAATGTCACTGCATTAGCTAATTTAGAAAGAAGAATGTTTGCAAAGAGTACTACAACAGCATAGAAGTGTAGCTTGGGAGATGGCATTTTATGTATGTTTTTTTTCCTTTAATCTCTATACTAAATGGTCTTTCTAGACATGGTAATATTTTACTTTCAGCTTTAATTTTCTGTGTTTTTTTCAAGATAATGAGTTTATATGTTTTTCCTATGCATTTCACCTAATTAATTAAATAGTCCAGACCCATCATGAAAATAATAGCCTCATGTTTATATAAGACTTTTAAAAATATGTTTCTCACACAACTAGGAATGATATTATTCTCCTCATTTTACAGATGAGGAAAGAATCCAAGATTTTGGGGAAAATGAAGGGATTTGTCCAAGGTCATGTGGCTTATACAGGACAGAATCAACATTCAGATTTTAGTTTCCTACTTCCCATGCCAGCATTCTTTCTAGTATACCCCACTGCAGTGATGTTGGCACTGATAAAGTCAAGGAAAATGATAATGACTAGTTACCTTACTGCTCATACACCTTTTACAATCTCAGGATTTCCTATCACAATTATGTTTTGCTTTGTTTTTTTAAAAAATAATATACGCTTTAGCATAATCGTTGATTCTCAATTTAACTGTAGCAAACTCTGGGTTCATTTTGCATTTTACTGATTGAGGCCTATAGAACATTAGAATGTTTAGAATTAGAAAGGATTTTAGAATACAATATCATAAGAGTTTAAAATGACTTTTGAGCATAGAATGTCAATAGATTATGGGCCATTATGTCTGGAAGGAATACTAAAATAAAGGATGTTATATACTAGAATTTGAATTTTGGAACACAAAACAGTAAAGCTGGCAGGACCTTATAGCATAGAGCACAGTATATTAGAGCTGGAATGCATCTTAAGAGACCATAAAATTGGACCTTTTCCTATAATATCAGTATACTGCCTCTAATACCATATACTACAGGAAAGATCATTTGGAAGTCCTCCTTCATGCCTGAAATAGCCATTTCCAAATTAGCTGCAATTATATTCTGGTTAGCAAAAGAAAATTTTATATGAGTCTTTAGAATCAGAAGAATATGACTTCTTTTAACAGTATTCTAACTTACTGATGAGACTGAAAACATGTGCAGTGAATAATATTCCCTTAGGTCAAATAAAAGCATGTGAAATATTTATTTTTTACTTTTGTTTTTCCATGGGAAAAATGACATTTACACAAAATCTAGGCATTCACATTAATATTTATACACCTAAGCATTTTTTTTTTGTACAGTGCCTATCAAAATGTCACATAATCAGGTTATTCAGTATATCAAAAAACACTGGGGAGAGGAATTTGCCATCTCAAGTGCCCCTAAATATTTTTCTTTTGTGTTGGATTAAGATTACTCTGATGATAGGTGTCCTGATAGAAATTCAGGATACTAGAAATTTTTAAATGATTTTAAAAAATAGACAGTGAATCTTTCATGTATTGTTATATTCAAATTGAGTATGGAGGAGAATTTTCAAACCATTTCCATAAATCTTTAGAAGTCTACAGACTATTTTTGTTGAGCTAAGATCTGCTCCACATAGAGATAATTATTTGTGCTTAGGGATATAGGTAGGGGAACAACCAAAGTCATACTTTGTGGTCAATGAAAAAGTTTAAAAGTAATGACTGTTACACTTTCCTTCTCTCCACTAGGCTTTGGTTTCCTCTTCTATAAAGTAAAGCAACCGGAACAGGTCTTTATTCTCTAAGGACCTGTAAATTTCTAAAATTCTGTATTCTGTCATGATTTCTTCTAAAATTCCTTACAGTCCTAACAGTAAATATTGTGATAGTTTCTATTAGAAACTTCCTTCCTAATCAGATTCTGTTCTCCATGATTCTATGATCTCCGGCCAAAGAAGCCTTGTTTCATGTGGCAGATTCAATCTATCCCTCCATTAAACTTCTCTTTCCAATACTATAATTTTAATTCCCAGTTCTGATAAAGCCATTTACTTATTCCAAACCTTTTTGCCTATGAAGTTACCTACAAAATAAAACCTCCATTCCTTAGCTTGTCATTCACAGCCTTCTACAATCTTAACCTAACCTAAACTTTCCAGTCATTTCACTGATCACTCAATTTAAGCATTATATATTACAAAGAAATTGAATTACTGTTTCTTGACTCTATAAAATGACCACAATATACCACCTAAGATCCCTGAAAGCTTCTAAAGATTTAGGATCTTTATAGCCTATACCAAATGTATATCTTCTACATACAACCATGCTGCAACTTCTTAATTTGCTCAGTCCTTGTCATCAGATTTTCTCTTCTCAATGTCCACTGTTTTCTTGCAAGATTCTACTGCTGGTTCAGTCTTATCTTTACTGTTGCTATTTATATTTCTGTGCTCATGAATGTTCTTGGATAAAGTCATTGAACTTTGCAGAATGGATTCACTTCCAATTTCAAATGGTTCCTCACTGATGCCAGGATCGTATGCTCCTTCCTTCCCTCTCTTATCCTTCCTTCCTTCCTTCTTTCCCTACTCCTTCTATTCTCTTTTCTTCCTCTACCTTCTCTTCCTTCCTTCCTTCCTTCCTTCCTTCCTTCCTTCCTTCCTTCCTTCCTTCCTTCCTTCCTTCCTTCCTTCCTTCCTCCATCCCTCCCTTCCTTCCTTCTGTCCTTCCTTCCTTTTTTTGTTTTTGCTGCATGCTACCTGCTCTTCTCTATCTTTCTGTATCACCTCCTATCTGCTTCTCCTTTTCTTTAATTCTTAAATATTAAGTAAAACCATTTTAACATGGAGCTCAACCTCCCCATCATTCCCGTCCTTTTTCTCATGTTTTCTGTATCCCTATACCGGAGATCCTTTGTTGTTTGAAAACATAACATATTCTATCATAAGATTTAAAAAAAAAACAATTATTGATTGTCCCTTTTTTCTGTCTTCCTATATTTCTTTTCCTTTTCAAATTTAAATTTCTAGACAAAGTTATTTACATGGATTGCCTCTAATTCTTTGCTTCTTCCTCATTTCTCAACCTCTTAAAATCATACTTCTACTATTACTTGACTAAAACTGTTGTCTTTAGTAACCTCTTAACTGCTCGATGTGATAGTTTTTTTTTTCCCCTCAGTCCTTTTTTTTCTATCTAAAGGTGTTAATAGGATCAGGTACATTATTTTCCTGATAGTTCCTCCTTCATTTTCTTTCTTTCTTGATTTCCTTCTTACTAGTCTAACCATATATCTCCTTTACTCTTGTCTCTTAAGCAAACATGTACAAAAGTCTCTATTTTGGACAATTTTCTCTTTCTATATACTCTTTCTCGGTGATGGTATCCTCTTCAAACACTTAATATATTATCTCTATTCATTTAAAAATCTATATATCCAGCTCTAATCTTTATCCTGAACTCTAGTTTCATTTACCTAAATTTGTACAATGTGCATATCTCATTGATGTTGAGAGTCCTGGTGGGATAGTAGGAAAAATCAGTCAGACAATAAACATTTATTAAGAATCTACTAATTAGAAAAACTAGGTATGATAGACCTTTGGAGAAAACTGAATGGCAATAGGAAGGAATATACTTTCTTCTCAGCAGTTCATGGATCCTATACAAAAATTGACCATATATTAGGACATAAAGATCTCAAAATTAAATGTAGGAAGGCAGAAATAATAAATGCCTTCTTCTCAGATCACAATGCAATAAAAGCTACATTCAGTAAAAAGTTAGGGGTAAATAGACCAAAAAGTAATTGGAAACTGAATAATCTCATCTTAAAGAATGACTGGGTGAAAGAGCAAATTATAGAAACAATTAACAATTTCACCCAAGATAATGATAATGATGAGACATCATATCAAAATCTTTGGGATGCAGCTAAAGCAGTAATAAGGGGAAATTTTATATCTTTAGAGGCTTATTTGAAGAAAATTGAGAAAGAGAAGATTAACGAATTGGGCTTACAACTTAAAAGGCTAGAAAAAGACCAAATTATAAACCCCCAACCAAAAATTAAACTCGAAATACAAAAATTAAAAGGAGAAATCAATAAAATTGAAAGTAAAAAAACTATTGAATTAATAAATAAAACCAAGAGTTGGTTTTATGAAAAAGCCAATAAAATAGATAAACCTTTGGTAAATTTGATCAAAAAAAAGAAAGAGGAAAATCAAATTGACAGTCTTACAAATGAAAAGGGGGATCTTTCCACCAATGAAGAGGAAATTAGAGAAATAATAAGGAGTTACTTTGCCCAACTTTATGCCAATAAATTTGATAACTTAAGTGAAATGGATGACTTTCTCCAAAAATATAGGCTCCCTAGATTAACAGAGGAGGAGATAAATTGCTTAAATAGTCCCATTTCAGAAAAAGAAATAGAACAAGCTATTAATCAACTCCCCAGGAAAAAATCCCCAGGGCCAGATGGATTCACATGTGAATTCTACCAAACATTTAAAGAACAATTAGCCCCAATGTTATATAAATTATTTGAAAAAATAGGGGATGAAGGAGTCCTACCAAACTCCTTTTATGACACAGACATGGTACTGATACCTAAACCTGGTAGATCGAAAACTGAGAAAGAAAATTATAGACCAATCTCCTTAATGAATATTGATGCTAAAATCTTAAATAAGATATTAGCAAAAAGACTTCAGAAAATCATCTCCAAGATAATACACTATGATCAAGTAGGATTTATTCCAGGAATGCAGGGCTGGTTTAATATTAGGAAAACTATTAATATAATTGACCATATTAATAATCAAATTAATAAGAACCATATGATCATCTCAATAGATGCAGAAAAAGCATTTGACAAAATCCAACATCCATTCCTACTAAAAACTCTTGAGAGTATAGGAATAAATGGATTATTCCTTAGAATAATCAGGAGTATATATTTAAGACCGTCAGTAAGCATAATATGCAATAGAAATAAACTGCAACCTTTCCCAGTAAGATCAGGAGTGAAACAAGGTTGCCCACTATCACCATTACTATTCAATATAGTACTAGAAACGCTAGCCTCGGCAATAAGAGCCGAGAAAGAGATTCAAGGAATTAGAGTAGGAAATGAGGAAATCAAACTATCACTTTTTGCAGATGACATGATGGTATACTTAGAGAACCCCAAAGACTCTGCTAAAAAACTACTAGAAATAATTCAAAATTTCAGCAAAGTGGCAGGATACAAAATAAATCCACATAAATCCTCGGCATTTTTATATATCACTAACAAAATGCAACAGCAAGAGATACAAAGAGAAATTCCATTCCAAACAAATGTTGAGAGTATAAAATATTTGGGAATCCATCTACCAAAGAAAAGTCAGGAATTATATGAGAAAAATTACAAAACACTTGCCACAAAAATAAAATCAGATTTAAATAATTGGAAAGACATTCAGTGCTCTTGGATAGGCCGAGCGAATATAATAAAGATGACAATACTCCCCAAACTAATCTATTTATTTAGTGCTATACCAATCAGACTCCCAAGAAACTATTTTAATGACCTAGAAAAAATAACAACAAAATTCATATGGAAGAATAAAAGGTCAAGAATTGCAAGGGAACTAATGAAAAAAAAACTCAGAGGAAGGTGGTCTAAGTGTACCTGATCTAAAGCTATATTATATAGCAGCAGTCACCAAAACCATTTGGTATTGGCTACGAAATAGACCGGTAGATCAGTGGAACAGATTAGATACAAAGGACAAAAAAGGGTACATCTATAGCAATCTAATCTTTGACAAACCCAAAGATTCCAACATTAGGGATAAAAATTCATTATTCGGAAAAAACTGTTGGGAAAACTGGAAATTAGTATGGCAGAAATTAGATATGGATCCACACTTAACACCATATACCAAGATAAGATCAAAATGGGTCCATGATTTAGGCATAAAGAGGGAGATAATAAATAGATTAGAGGAACAGAGGATAATCTGCCTCTCAGACTTGTGGAGGAGGAAGGAATTTATGACCAGAGGAGAACTAGAGATCATTATTGATCACAAAATAGAAGATTTTGATTACATCAAACTAAAAAGTTTCTGTACAAATAATACTAATGCAAACAAGATTAGAAGGGAAGTAACAAATTGGGAAAATATTTTTAAAAACAAAGGTTCTGACAAAGGTCTCATTTCCAAAATATATAGAGAACTGACCCAAATTTATAAGAAACCGAACCATTCTCCAATTGATAAATGGTCAAAGGATATGAACAGACAATTCTCAGAGGAAGAAATTGAAACTATATCCACTCACATGAAAGAGTGTTCCAAATCACTACTGATCAGAGAAATGCAAATTAAGACCACTCTGAGATACCACTACACACCTGTCAGATTGGCTAAGATGACAGGAACAAATAATGACAAATGTTGGAGGGGATGTGGGGAAACTGGGACACTAATACATTGCTGGTGGAGTTGTGAAAGAATCCAGCCATTCTGGAGAGCAATCTGGAATTATGCCCAAAAAGTTATCAAACTGTGCATACCCTTTGACCCAGCAGCGCTACTACTGGGATTATATCCCAAAGAAATACTAAAGAGCGGAAAGAGACATATATGTGCCAAAATGTTTGTGGCAGCTCTTTTTGTTGTAGCTAGAAACTGGAAGATGAATGGATGTCCATCAGTTGGAGAATGGTTGGGTAAATTGTGGTATATGAAGGTTATGGAATATTATTGCTCGGTAAGAAATGACCAGCAGGAGGAATATAGAGAGGCCTGGAGAGACTTAAATCAACTGATGCTGAGTGAAATGAGCAGAACCAGAAGATCACTGTACACTTCAACAACAATGCTGTATGAGGATGTATTCTGATGGAAGTGGAAATCTTCAACATAAAGAAGATCCAACTCACTTCCAGTTGATCAATGATGGACAGAAATAACTACACCCAGAGAAGAAACACTGGGAGGGGAATGTAAATTGTTAGCACTAATATCTGTCTGCCCAGGTTGCATGTACCTTCGGATTCTAATGTTTATTGTGCAACAAGAAAGTGATATTCGCACACATGTATTGTACCTAGACTATATTGTAACACATGTAAAATGTAGGGTACTGCCTGTCGTCGGGGGGAGGGAATAGAGGGAGGGGGGGTAAATTGGAAAAATGAATACAAGGGATAATATTATAAAATATATATATATATATATATATATATATATATAATAAAAAAAAAATCTTCTGAGAAAAAAAAAAAAAATCTACTATATGCCTAGCACTGTGCTAGCCTTGAAATTAGCAAAAAAATATTTACTAGCTCCTGAAAATTATCAAGTAATTTCATATCTTAGAATTGGTTTTGTTACCTGTAAAATGGGAATAAAATCATACTTATACCTCAAGGTTATGCCCAAAACAGAAGAGTCAATGCTAATGTATTTAAAGAGCTTCATAAATTTAAAATTATGACATAAATGAGAAGGATCATCACCAGAATCATAATTATCTTAACTCCTAGGTCAACTTAGCAAAAATAGTACCATTATCTTCCCTCCAAGCATAGCACATTTCTAAACTTCCTTACTTACATTGAGACCATGACCATTCTTTTGATGACTCAAATTTGTAACCCCAGAAATTTCCCTGAATTTTTCCTTTCATGTAACCAAAAATAGAATCATAGAGCTAAAACTTCATGAATCCCTTCTTATAACTGCAATTTCTATCAACTGGGAAATTTTAATTTTGTTGAATAGAAATGTGATAGCATATTATGGAGTTATAAGAAATGGTGATTTTTTGAAATTTTTGGAAAACAAAATAAAACATGATTACAGTAATATAAATGAAAAGAACATTAAAATAAATCCAAACTCTGATTGACTTTAATGGCCAATCTTGGGCATTGAAAACCATTGATAAAATGCATCTCTCTTTCCTATTGATAGCAAGGTATGTTTACTATGGTCTGTGGATACATATTGCATACTCCATCAAAAGCTGTTACTATGTTAGTTGGCTTTATTCAGTATAGACATATCTTTATCAACGGGGAGAGGGGGAATATATCTAGAAATTATTGTGACTCAAGTTTATTTACTGTCACTTAAATTTATTTGGGAAAAAATAACCTTTCTAAGGTACTGATCACTTTCCAGCTCAAAATTTTCACTGAATAATAATAATATAATAGTAACATTATTATAATAAAACCTTTTATATAAAATATAAAGATCTCAGCTTGACATTTAAGACCTAGAGTTTATTGATAATCTCCTTCCCAGTCTTAACACTTTTCATGTAATCTTTCATTATATACTCATGGAAGTAAGAATAGAATAACTTGTACTATGTTTAACAAATTAGTGGAAATAATATCATTTGTTTTTCTATTATGCTAAATACTGATTCACAGATAACAAAATATGTTATTTTCATTTTGAAGACACTAAGAAAGATAAAAATCAAATAAAAGTATGGAATTATGAAATTGTTTTAGAGTGATGTTTCAGATGAGATGGTTGTTATTGCTACAGATTTTAAGGGCCCCAGATGATTTCTAAAAGTATGCAATAAGAATTTTATGAAAAACTACCTACAGTATTATATCATTAAATTGTGGATACACTGATGACACATCACACAGTACAACTCTCAAATGTAAGAAGAGAATGTCATTTTTCTTCTACAGGGAAGCTAGAATTTCCATAAGAAAAGAAAAGATTCAGCAGCCTCTCAGCTTATATAGGCTTTCTCGACTTTTTACATTTTTTTTTTCTTGAATCAATAAGTGACTGAAAAAGGTTATACTTAATTTATTTCTCTAACCTCTCTAAATTTCACTTTCCTCATCTGTAAAATGGGATTATAATTGTTAAATTATCTATTTCACACAGTGGTTATGAGGAATATACATTTCAAACTATAAAACAGTGAAAATAAAATGAGCAATAATGCTAATGACATTTTTAGAGCATCTTAAGATTTATAAAATATGTTGCTTACTAAAAATCTGTTAGGCAGAGGGTTTTAACAATATAACCTATTTTCCTTTTCTTTCTTTCCTGCCTTTCTCTTTCTCTTTTTCTCCCTGTTTTCTTTCTTTCTTTCTTTCTTTCTCTTTCTTTCCTTTGTTCCTTTTTGATTTTTTGTCTTTCCATTTTTCTTTCTTTCTTTCCTTTTTTTAAGAAACATAAGTTCCAAGAGGGGATTACAAAGTGATACTCAGAACAGGAAGAAGCTATATTTTCATAACTCAAATTCAAGTTTCGGTAGACCCTAATATCATGCTTTTCTTATTATATTCATGTACTAGGGTATATGTCCTTTTTTGTCAGATGATCAGTTCAACTAGAGATTATGGGATTCTTCTAAGTATGCTCCTTCAGTAATATGGTACATCACAGGATTTTAGAGTTATAAGGTATCTTATAAGTCATCTGATCTAACTTCCTCATTTTATAGACCAGGAAATCTGTAAAGAACTCGAGATAAGAGAAGCTACACGTTCATTGTTATAAAGCTAGTGAGGAGTGATGGAACTAGATAGACCTAGGTTTCTTAATTTCCAGTCAAATATTTATAATTTTATTCTATCTACATATAAATTCAATATATTATATATGTTAGTATATATCTATATATATATATATATACACACACATGCACATTCACACACATATATATATATACACATATATGTATGTATATGTATCTATATGATTAAAATATATGTGTTTATTCATATTAGTACATGCATATTAATACATATGTATATAATCTGGATGTGTATATATCTTTGTGTTCATATATATCCATATATATATTTATGTAGATAGATGCACATGTACACATACACACATATTTACATAACTCTATCAATATAAATTATCTATCTGTCTTTTTATCTGTTTAATCTATCTATCTAAGTAATCTGCTATCTATCTATATTTCTCCCATGGAATAGGAAAATGGAAAGCAATTACATCTGAGCCTGTGACCCAGTAGAAGAGATGACCCTTTTTTCTTTACTACTACCAACTTCTTTCTGGACTGAGGTGACTAGTTCTCATAATATAGTGAATAATATACATCATCCTTTCCTAAATCAAACTGAACCATGGGTTGAATTGAAAAAAATGAAAACAGATTGTACAGTTCTCCAGTAAATATGTGATATTATAAATGTAAATTTTTTTTCTCCAAAGAAGCAGATTGAAATTCATCTCTGTCTGCCCATTGTCTGGAACTATTATCTATGTCCTTCTAGAAATGTAACCCAGTGAGTCCAACCATGTGCTGGCAGCCTGCCCCATATTCCTTTGACATTCCATGGATATCGATGAAATATCATCACTTTTGCAACATGACCAACTCATCAATATGGTTTTACTTTGAAGTCATTTATTTTTCTGATGACATCCTTTATTTATACTGTATCTCCCATGTAATTCCTCATTGGTAATGTGTTGCAACCTGCTTTCAGTCTTGCTTTCAAGTGTCAAAGAACAGAAAATGGATACGCTACAAAAGTTTTAGATGATCAGGTTTGCAAAGGACACCTGTCTGACTCTGCTTGAAAGATCTTACCCACCATTCTTCATCAATACTGTGCCTGTACACAAACACAAAGTCCAAGAAAGATGGAAATTCTCTCTCCCTCCCTCCCTCCCTCCCTTCCTCCCTTCCTCCCTCTCCCTCTCTCTTTCTCTCTTCCTCTCTCTCTCTTTCTCTCTCTCTCTCCTCTCTCTCTCTCTCTCTCTCTCTCTCTCTCTCTCTCTCTCTCTCTCTCTCTCTCTCTCTCTCTCTCTCTTTCTCTTTGTCTCTCTCTCTCTGTCACTCTGTGTGTGTTTGTCTCTATCTGTCTCTCTCTATTTCCCTCTTTCTCCCTCTCTCTCTCTCCTCTTTCTAATACAGATGATTTCTTTCAAGCTCAAGGTTTTGTCTCTTCCATTTCTTTTTATCAACATAGTGGCAGAATGGTTCTTTAAGGGATTAATTGTCACTAGTAAAGGCAGCTCAAGTGGCTAAATGTATAATAATAATTATAATAAAAATAATATGCACTATGTGCATGTTAGCTATTATTATTATTTGCAAAGCCTTATCCT
The DNA here is from genome assembly GCF_048593235.1 of Sminthopsis crassicaudata. NCBI lineage: Eukaryota > Metazoa > Chordata > Mammalia > Dasyuromorphia > Dasyuridae > Sminthopsis > Sminthopsis crassicaudata. The sequence continues at coordinate 63,053,407 of NC_133618.1, forward strand.
AAGTGCTTTATAAACATTTTCTCATTTAATTTTTATAAAAGCTTCATGACTATAACGATCTCCATTTTAGAGATAAAGAAACTGAGGGAGATAGAGGTTAAACTACTTGATCAGGCATTCAGCTAGTAAACATATTTGAGGCCACATTTAAATGCAGATCTTCCTGACTCCAGGATCAATTTTCTATCCATTGTCGGAGCCAAGATGGCGGAGAAGAAACACACAACTCAGTGAACGTCCTCACTCCCTCACAACCAATTAGATAAATTAAGTCTCAAAATTAGCTCAGGACTGATAGATACCACAAGGACTGGAAGCACGACTTACCAGCTGAAGAGAATCTGGAGTTTCAACAGGAAAGGTCAGTTCTCAGGGGAGGAATAAGAAAGACCAGCACAGACGGTGGGGTAGGGGCACACTGCGCCCATTGCGCTGGGAGGGGCTCTGGGATCAGAGAAGCCACTGAGGTAAAGGAATCTGGCACAGGCTATTAGCTCTTCTCTGCTAATTATTTAGCAGTTCAGAAGAGAAAGCCAAAATATTTTAAAACTCAGATTAGATTTTCCCCGATCCGGGGGGGTGACTCAGCAGAGAATCGGCACCAGGGGGTGTGGCCTCAGCTCCCTCCTGAGAATAGTTAAGAGACTGACAAGTGGGTGGATACGGCCCAAGGCAACACACACGGCCTAGCTTAGCTGGAGGGAGTGGAACTCAGCTCCAGGAAGTCCCAGAGAAGCGGAACCTTTGAACTAGGGACCGCGGTTTCTGGCAGACACTTCCAGTTTGAGCGCAGGGGCTTCTCACGTCACCTGCTGCAGACATCCACTCCCCACCCGGACACATAGGCTGAGCTTCTTGCTGTCTTCACTATTCTACGCCCTCGAAGCACAGCAGTGCTAATCACCTCTGAGGCACCTCCAGGGAGGGGGTGGGGAACTCTCTCCCAGAGCTCTCTCTTAGCGCGGGCGCAGGGGCCTCTGCATCCATCCGGTCTGGGAGGAAGCTGGTAAAGAAGTAAATAATTTCCTACCCCAGGGACAGACCCCAAAAGATTTTTTTAAGTATGAGCAAAAAATCCAGAAAAACCATAGATTCCTTCTATACAGAGAAAGAGCGGGTAACCAACCCCGAGGAAGTTGACAGCAGAGAGTCAGCAGACAACAACCTAAAGGGGAACGATCCCTGCCCCCCATCACATAACTCTCTCCTAGAAGAAGCTCTTAAGAAATTGAGGGAGATCGAAGAAAAATGGGGCAAGGAAAGAGAAGTTATGATAGAGAATAACAATGTCCTGAAATTGGAGTTGGAAAAAATAAAGAATTCACAGGAGATGCAGGGAAACAAAATTAGTGAATTAGAAAAGGTTAAAAAAACACAGGAAAGTAGGATTTCTGAATTGGAAAAGATAAAAAAGTCTCAAGAAAATAGAATTTCTGAATTGGAAAAAGAAAATAATTCTCAAAAAAAAAAATTAGGGAAATGGAAAAAAATTCAATAGAGCAAAATAACTCATTTAAAAACGAAATTGGGCATTTACAAAAAGAACTAAAAACTGTGAAAGAAGAAAATAACTCCTTAAAAGTCAGGATGGAACAAATAGAAATGAATGATTCACAGAGAACCCAAGAATCAGTCAAACAAAACAAAAAAAATGAGAAGCTGGAGAACAACGTCAAATACTTACTGGGAAAATCTATAGACCTGGAAAATAGATCTAGGAGAGATAATCTGCGGATTATTGGACTTCCCGAAAACTATGACCAAAAAAAGAGCCTAGATTCTATTTTACAGGAAATTATCAAAGAGAACTGTCCAGAGATAATAGAAACAGAAGGGAAAGTAGATGTGGAAAGAATTCATCGAACTCCTTCTGAAATAGACCCTAAAAAAAGAACACCACGGAATATTGTGGCTAAGCTGCAGAATTACCACACAAAGGAGAAAATCCTGCAAGCAGCTAGAAAAAAACAATTTAAATACCAAGGTGCCACAATAAGGGTCACCCAAGATCTGGCTGCCTCCACATTAAAAGATAGAAGGGCCTGGAACCTGATATTCCGAAAGGCAAAAGATCAAGGACTGCAACCAAGAATGAACTACCCAGCTAAGTTTAGCATCTTTTTCCATGGAAGAAGATGGTCATTCAATGAAACAGAGGAATTCTATATGTTTCTAAGAAAAAAACCAGACTTAAACAAAAAATTTGATCTACATCCACAAGACTGAAGAGAAACAGAAAAAGGTACACAGAACCCTTGAGAACTGTAACTCTGTTGTGGGTATATAAAAAATACTCAAGGATAATTTGATTTTACTGATATAAAAGAAAAAAAGGGGGGTGTAGTAAAGAGAAGGAGGTCGGTTCAGAAAAAGGGGAAGGAGTGATAAAAAGAGGGAAACTACATCCCAGGAAGAGACATAGAAAATACACCATATCTGAGGGAACTTAGTGAGGGGGAGAATCATTGTGTGAATCTTACTCTCATCAGAAGAGGCTCAAAGAGTAAATAATTAACATATTTGTTTTTCAGAGAATTTTCTCTCACCTCATTAAAAGGGGGGAGAGGAAAAGGGAAAAGGAAAAGGAGAATAAGTGAAGGGACTTGGAGGGAGGGGGGAGGGATCCAAAAAAAAAGAGGGAGGGTTGCGCGGCACCAGGGGGGTCTGTAAATTAAATATCGGGGAGGGGGATCAGGGGGGTCAAGGGAAAAAAGCATAAGCTGGGGATAATACGATGGCAGGAAATACAGAATTAGTAATTTTAACTGTAAATGTAAATGGGATGAACGATCCCATCAAACGGAGACGGATAGTAGATTGGATCAAAAAGCAGAACCCTACAATATGTTGCCTACAGGAAAAACACTTAAAGCAGGGAGATACATACAGAGTAAAGGTAAAAGGTTGGAACAGAGCCTATTATGCTTCAGGTAAAGCCAAAAAAGCAGGGGTAGCTATCCTTATCTCAGATCAAGCAAAAGCAGAAGTAGATCTTGTTAAAAAAGATAAGGAAGGAAACTATATCCTGCTGAAAGGTAGCATAAATAATGAAGCCATATCAATACTAAACATATATGCACCAAGTGGTATAGCATCTAACTTTCTAAAGGAAAAGTTAGGAGAACTGCAAGAAGAAATAGACAGTAAAACTATAATAGTGGGAGATCTCAACCTTGCACTCTCAGATTTAGACAAATCAAACCACAAAACAAACAAGAAAGAAATTAAAAAAGTAAATAGAACATTAGAAAAACTAGGTATGATAGACCTTTGGAGAAAACTGAATGGCAATAGGAAGGAATATACTTTCTTCTCAGCAGTTCATGGATCCTATACAAAAATTGACCATATACTAGGACATAAAGATCTCAAAATTAAATGTAGGAAGGCAGAAATAATAAATGCCTTCTTCTCAGATCACAATGCAATAAAAGCTACATTCAGTAAAAAGTTAGGGGTAAATAGACCAAAAAGTAATTGGAAACTGAATAATCTCATCTTAAAGAATGACTGGGTGAAAGAGCAAATTATAGAAACAATTAACAATTTCACCCAAGATAATGATAATGATGAGACATCATATCAAAATCTTTGGGATGCAGCTAAAGCAGTAATAAGGGGAAATTTTATATCTTTAGAGGCTTATTTGAAGAAAATTGAGAAAGAGAAGATTAACGAATTGGGCTTACAACTTAAAAGGCTAGAAAAAGACCAAATTGTAAACCCCCAACCAAAAATTAAACTCGAAATACAAAAATTAAAAGGAGAAATCAATAAAATTGAAAGTAAAAAAACTATTGAATTAATAAATAAAACCAAGAGTTGGTTTTATGAAAAAGCCAATAAAATAGATAAACCTTTGGTAAATTTGATCAAAAAAAAGAAAGAGGAAAATCAAATTGATAGTCTTACAAATGAAAAGGGGGATCTTTCCACCAATGAAGAGGAAATTAGAGAAATAATAAGGAGTTACTTTGCCCAACTTTATGCCAATAAATTTGATAACTTAAGTGAAATGGATGACTTCCTCCAAAAATATAGGCTCCCTAGATTAACAGAGGAGGAGATAAATTGCTTAAATAGTCCCATTTCAGAAAAAGAAATAGAACAAGCTATTAATCAACTCCCCAGGAAAAAATCCCCAGGGCCAGATGGATTCACATGTGAATTCTACCAAACATTTAAAGAACAATTAGCCCCAATGTTATATAAATTATTTGAAAAAATAGGGGATGAAGGAATCCTACCAAATTCCTTTTATGACACAGACATGGTACTGATACCTAAACCTGGTAGATCGAAAACTGAGAAAGAAAATTATAGACCAATCTCCTTAATGAATATTGATGCTAAAATCTTAAATAAGATATTAGCAAAAAGACTTCAGAAAATCATCTCCAAGATAATACACTATGATCAAGTAGGATTTATTCCAGGAATGCAGGGCTGGTTTAATATTAGGAAAACTATTAATATAATTGACCATATTAATAATCAAATTAATAAGAACCATATGATCATCTCAATAGATGCAGAAAAAGCATTTGACAAAATCCAACATCCATTCCTACTAAAAACTCTTGAGAGTATAGGAATAAATGGATTATTCCTTAGAATAATCAGGAGTATATATTTAAGACCGTCAGTAAGCATAATATGCAATAGAAATAAACTGCAACCTTTCCCAGTAAGATCAGGAGTGAAACAAGGTTGCCCACTATCACCATTACTATTCAATATAGTACTAGAAACGCTAGCCTCGGCAATAAGAGCCGAGAAAGAGATTCAAGGAATTAGAGTAGGAAATGAGGAAATTAAACTATCACTTTTTGCAGATGACATGATGGTATACTTAGAGAACCCCAAAGACTCTGCTAAAAAGCTACTAGAAATAATTCAAAATTTCAGCAAAGTGGCAGGATACAAAATAAATCCACATAAATCCTCGGCATTTTTATATATCACTAACAAAATGCAACAGCAAGAGATACAAAGAGAAATTCCATTCCAAACAAATGTTGAGAGTATAAAATATTTGGGAATCCATCTACCAAAGAAAAGTCAGGAATTATATGAGAAAAATTACAAAACACTTGCCACAAAAATAAAATCAGATTTAAATAATTGGAAAGACATTCAGTGCTCTTGGATAGGCCGAGCGAATATAATAAAGATGACAATACTCCCCAAACTAATCTATTTATTTAGTGCTATACCAATCAGACTCCCAAGAAACTATTTTAATGACCTAGAAAAAATAACAACAAAATTCATATGGAAGAATAAAAGGTCAAGAATTGCAAGGGAACTAATGAAAAAAAACTCAGAGGAAGGTGGTCTAAGTGTACCTGATCTAAAGCTATATTATATAGCAGCAGTCACCAAAACCATTTGGTATTGGCTAAGAAATAGACCGGTAGATCAGTGGAACAGATTAGATACAAAGGACAAAAAAGGGTACATCTATAGCAATCTAATCTTTGACAAACCCAAAGATTCCAACATTAGGGATAAAAATTCATTATTCGGAAAAAACTGTTGGGAAAACTGGAAATTAGTATGGCAGAAATTAGATATGGATCCACACTTAACACCATATACCAAGATAAGATCAAAATGGGTCCATGATTTAGGCATAAAGAGGGAGATAATAAATAGATTAGAGGAACAGAGGATAATCTACCTCTCAGACTTGTGGAGGAGGAAGGAATTTATGACCAGAGGAGAACTAGAGATCATTATTGATCACAAAATAGAAGATTTTGATTACATCAAACTAAAAAGTTTCTGTACAAATAATACTAATGCAAACAAGATTAGAAGGGAAGTAACAAATTGGGAAAATATTTTTAAAAACAAAGGTTCTGACAAAGGTCTCATTTCCAAAATATATAGAGAACTGACCATAATTTATAAGAAACCGAACCATTCTCCAATTGATAAATGGTCAAAGGATATGAACAGACAATTCTCAGAGGGAGAAATTGAAACTATATCCACTCACATGAAAGAGTGTTCCAAATCACTACTGATCAGAGAAATGCAAATTAAGACCACTCTGAGATACCACTACACACCTGTCAGATTGGCTAAGATGACAGGAACAAATAATGACAAATGTTGGAGGGGATGTGGGGAAATTGGGACACTGATACATTGCTGGTGGAGTTGTGAAAGAATCCAGCCATTCTGGAGAGCAATCTGGAATTATGCCCAAAAAGTTATCAAACTGTGCATACCCTTTGACCCAGCAGCGCTACTACTGGGATTATATCCCAAAGAAATACTAAAGAGCGGAAAGAGACATATATTTGCCAAAATGTTTGTGGCAGCTCTTTTTGTTGTAGCTAGAAACTGGAAGATGAATGGATGTCCATCAGTTGGAGAATGGTTGGGTAAATTGTGGTATATGAAGGTTATGGAATATTATTGCTCTGTAAGAAATGACCAGCAGGAGGAATACAGAGAGGCCTGGAGAGACTTAGGTCAACTGATGCTGAGTAAAATGAGCAGAACCAGAAGATCACTGTATACTTCAACAACAATACTGTATGAGGATGTATTCTGATGGAAGTGGAAATCTTCAACATAAAGAAGATCCAACTCACTTCCAGTTGATCAATGATGGACAGAAATAACTATACCCAGAGAAGGAACACTGGGAAGCGAATGTAAATTGTTAGCACTAATATCTGTCTGCCCAGGTTGCATGTACCTTCGGATTCTAATGTTTATTGTGCAACAAGAAAATGATATTCACACACATGTATTGTACTTAGACTATATTGTAACACATGTAAAATGTATGGTATTGCCTGTCGTCGGGGGGAGGGAATAGAGGGAGGGGGGGCAATTTGGAAAAATGAATACAAGGGATAATATTATAAAATATATATATAATAAAAAAAAAAAAAAAAAAAAAGAAGAATTGCACATGTTTAACCAATATTGAATTTCTTGCTGGCTAGGGGAGGGGAGAGATGGGGATGGAGAGAGAAAAATTAGAACACAGAGTTTTGCAAGAGTTACTGTTGAAAGCTATCTTTGCATGTATTTTGAAAATAAAGTTATTATTAATTTAAAAAAAAAAAAAAATTTCTATCCATTGTTCCACCTAGAACATGTGCCCTGGAATCAGAAAGACTTGAATTCAAATTTCACCTCTATCATTACTAGGTATGTAATCTTAAATAAGTCACTTTTCCCAATGTTCTTAATTATAAAACAGAAATCATAACAGTACTCACTACCAGGATTATTATGAGGATGAAATTAGATAATCTTTGTAAAGTATTTAATATAATGTCTGGCACATTGTAAGACCTCCTAAATGTATGTATGTTTCATTCCTCCTTTTCTAGTACTGGTCAGGAAAACTAAATCTCTCTCTTCCTTAAATGTTCATGAATAGAGTGGAGGAAATCTAGAATCTAGAATTTAAAGGGACCTTGAACATCATGAAGGTCAATTCTCTTATTTTATAAATGAAGGATCAGAGACAGAGATTATGTTACTCTCAAATCCAGAGTCTACCCATCATTTTATCATAGTAAGTAACATGACATTATAAATATAGTATTTGACCAAGAGACTGACTCACTGCTGACATTGCTATTATCAAAATGCCCAATATCCATATGCCTCAATTTCTTCACTTGTCAAATAAGGAAGGATAATATTGTATTATCTTCTTAAAGAGATTGTTTTGTGGTTCAAATGAAATAATGTATGCAAAGATCTTTGGAAATTATAAGCCTTGTATAAATATTTGTCAAGGTTATTGTAGTATCAAGGAATCAGGTCCAAGTTTTTTTTTTGGCAGTTTTTCTAGATTTCTGAATGAAAAAAGAAAATCTCATTTGTACAGATAGAAAAGTAAAAATAAATAAATAAATAAATAAATAACTATAAAGCAAACAATAACAATAACTACCAAAAGAAACAAGAGTCTAGATTGTGATAGTTCAAAGAAAAAAAATCAGATTTTCTTGAATATCAGTTTCCTCCTCTTTAAAATGGGAATATTTACATACATGTACTATCTTTCTCTAAGAAATGTTTTAAGCAAGGCACTCTGGATGACTTGCAGTGTTATAAAAATAGGTGCCATTATGATTGTGACCATTTGTTTTTTTGGGGAAAAAAAGCTTCATGTTCAGCAGAGTCCCATAGAACCGGCAGTGTGGGCTATTTTTAGATAAGGTCCTTGTGGTGAAAAGAACATTGAATAATTTTTATGTATTTTTTTCCTTTTATTCCTCAGCTCCTTTTTTTGATTTCTGGGTCACTCTGGTACTGTGAAGGAACACAATACCTTGCCCCAAAGATATATTTATTTTACTATGTATAATATGAGTGGGTTCTACTGGTTTTAATTTTTTTCCTTCTTTCTATAATATAAGAAAATATTTCATAGTTCATAGCAGTGAGATTCTCCTCTGGTAAGCTCACTGAAGACAAGAATTATTTTCCATTTGGTTTCTGTATCATCACAGCCTTGTACACAGCAAAATAATGAATGTTACTATGATCTTAGGTAATATTAAAAGAGGTAACATTTCTAGGAAAAGGGACATAGTTTTATCACTGTTCTCATTAGACTCCATTAGGATAATTGTGTTCTATGTGATAATATTAAGAAAGACTTTGACGACCTTGGGAGTATCCAGAAGAGGACAAATAGGATAATAAAAAACTTTTAGTTCTGTATAACATGAGAATCTGTTGAAGAAATATATTTAGCCAAGAAAGGCTCAAAAAGGCCATGATAATTATCTTCAAGTATTTAAAGGGCTAATATATGAAGGAGATAGAGTTGTTTTAGTTGTATCCAAATTAAAGTAACAAAACTAAATGACAAAGAATCAAATGTATGTTTGATGTCTGTCATTCAGTTAAAATTTATTAAATGCCTACTGTGAGCTAATCACAGTAGTGAAGGATAGAAGTGCAAATGCAAATAGAGAGTCCTTTTCTTTAGAGACCTTACATTCTAATGAGAGAAGGACATGATAGATTTAGAGTAATCCATTCCCTTCTTTGAGGATCATGGGTTTAGATTTCTTCAAGGTATTAGGCAGAAAATGGCTGATCATATATGTAGGACATTGGAATAGGAATTTCTTATCAATGGATCATATTAATTTGTATTGAAGTTGTCCTTCTACATCTCAAATTCTTTAATTCTCTAAATTACTTCTATTAACAACAACATAGATCAATATGTTGAATATCCATAAGTTTATCGACTGCTATTCCCTCTCCAGATACCATTAGAAGCTCATCTGTCTCTTAGGATTTGTTCTTGTTTTACTATGGCTGAAAAGATTCTTTTGTACAAACTTTTGGACAGAACTTTGTCCTAGTCCATTACAGATAGATTTTGAAGGAGGTATAGATTGTCACAAAAGAGAGACTAAGCTTATAAAGTCACCAAGTAGTATATTTTCATTTTGTCCCACAAAGAAATTATGTATTTGGGGGGACCCATAAGGCAGCTAGATGGTACAGTGGATAGATACACTCAATTTCCTCAACTCAAATCTGGCCTTGAACACACACTAGCTGTGTGATCCAGGGAAGGTTACTTAACCTTGTTTACCTCAGTTCCCTCATCTGTAAAATGACCTAGAGAAGGAAATAGCAAACCATTCTACTATTATTTGTCAAGAAAATATCAAATAACGACATGGAGTCAGAACTACAAATAACTGAATGAAGCATGAGAGCAAGTCTTCTTTCAACTCTAAATCAATGATTTCATGATTATTTAAGGATATAACCAGATCAGGAAAAAATATACCTGGGAAGTCTGGGCCACAGAAATGAGGGTCCTGACAAAAGAGGAAGAGGAAAAAGTAAAAGAGAAGGAGGAGGAGGAGGAGGAGAAAGGGAATTAATTATGATGGTGATATGAGAGAACAGTCTGGATTTAGGAACCAGGTTATGCCAGACTCATGCCCCATTTTGTGTAATTGTGCCATCACTGTCCTACAGAATAGAGCAATTTGGTCGTGAAAAATAGGGAAATCTCACTAAGATCCATGGAATTGGTTTCCCACTTGTAATTTTATAGGCAAATATGTACCAATTTATCTGGAAGCAGGAAGCTTTCCAGAGTAGTAGATACCAGATATGGGGGAAGAAATTATTCTAGAGAGGGGGAAGGGATGGGTATCAGGAAGGAGAAGGAAACTATCACAAGAATGGTCAGTACAAACACGCCAGAATTTATTCCAAATTGTCATGGAGTCTCTCTGAGTGTTGCAAGGCTTTTCTTTGGATAATAAAAATTCATTATCAAGGTTGATAGTCAAAATTTTATATTTTGATAGAACCTATTTAACTTTGAATTTTCCTGAGATAGAATATGGAAAAAAGACTGTGGATTTAAACTCCAAGGACTTGGATTTGAATCATTCAATCAATTAATATTTATTAAAAGCCTGCTATATGCCAGACAACGTATTAAGCACTGAAATCCAAACTCTTCCATCTGTGTGACCTTGGACAAATCACTTAATCTCTCCAGGCTTCAGTTTCTCCAACCATAAAATGAAGGGATTGTATTAGATGGTTTCTAAAGATACCCTAATCCTACATTGCCACTTGGAGGTATCAAAAAAGGACTTTAAATGTTTTAAGTTTCTGTGCCCCACTAAAGTTAATTTGCGATATAACATAAATGTATAAACTTGGGTTTATTGCCTAAATAAATTCCGCTTTTAATTTCACATAGTGAATATGGTAATTTTATGACAAACCAAGTCATTCATGATAGATTTTTACATTCCAAAAGAGTGTTTTTAAAGTCATAAAAGAGGCCACAAAGATAAGTATTAAACATATTTCAATTTTCTTCAAAATTCTCTCTGTTTCTCTCTCTCTCTCTCTCTCTCTCTCTCTCTCTCTCTCTCTCTCTCTCTCTCTCTCTCTCTCTCTCTCTCTCTCTCTCTCTCCCTCTCTCTGGGTTTCTCTCTCCGTCTCTGTCTCTCTGTCTCTCTCTCTCTGTTTCTCTGTCTCTCTCTCCTTCTCTCTCTTTCTGTGTCTGTCTTTCTCTTCACTCTGCAGGAGGTGGGAGAAAGAGAGGAAAGACATTTTGTTTTACTCCTATACCTTCAGAGTTTTCTCTCCATTTCTTTTTTTTTTTTTTTTTTGCTCACCTAGACCTTTTACAACTTCTGCAAGCTCTCTTTTAATTGGCATCTCCTTTGTAAACATTTCCCTCACCTCCCCATGTGGAAGTATCTATTTCCCTCTCAGGATCTTTTGATTTTTTTGTTTGTTCTTTCCTATTATTACTATTACATTTTTCCTTACAACATAATTATTGATATGCAGTGTTTCTCAGCACCAAAAAATTGGCCAGCAATTAGTGCATTGTTTTGATTAATGACAATTCTTGAAGGGTTACTAAAGCCAGGAGAGGCTCATTAGATTTTTTGGGGGAAAAAGTAATGAAAATAAATATCTTTTGAAATATTGATGTATACATAATATACATAATAAAGACTGCCATCTTTAAAACCCTAGCTTCCTGAGTTCAGGGACTGTATCTCAATCATCTTTGTATTCTTTAGACCCAAGAATATGGTTGGTCCTCACTAAATATGGGTTGCATTGATAAAGTATTGAAGTAGGGACCCAGAAAGAAATATGAAAGCCCTTGAACGAATGCATAAAAAAGGAAATTGATCTGAGAAAGGTAGTAAAAAGTCACTGATAAAGTAGCATATTTTAAAAAAGCACTAAACTAAAAGTGAGGAATACCTGAATTGGAATCTGCCTCTGTTCTGAATTTACATTCTGCCTTTAGCAAACCAAACCATCTGTGTGAAATTGAGACAAGTCCCTTAATCTCTCTTAGACTGAGTTCCCTAACTAATTTGTAACATCACCTACCTTGCAGAGTTTTTGAAAATAAGGAAAGAAAATACAAGTACTTTGCTAACCTCAAAGTGTTTTATATGTTGGCTAATATTGAATACTCTATGATCAATAGGCAGAGCTTTAGTGTCTTGAGTAATTATAATAATATACCTTCCTATAGAATTTTAAAGCTTCTAAAGGGCTTCACAAACATTATTTTATCCCCTCAATAAAAGCAGTGTTGAGTATTAATATCCCCATAGTCTCAGAATGATGAAGCTATTACTTGCTCAGTGTCACAACCTGGTAATGAACAGAGCTTAAGCTCCAGACCCCAGACCCAGTGCTTTTTTCTCTTAATTTCTGGCTACCAAGAAGAAATTCCCATTGCTCAGGAAAAAAGCAAGCCAATTTTGATTTGATCCTTGCCTTCTGATTCACACTTAAGGGTGTCTTTTTTCCCTTACCTCCCCTATTATTTTTCTTGTCATCCCATTAATCACATTGCTCACTACTCTGATGATTTCATAAGAAAACTCATTGGTGTGGCATTGGAAAAATCCCATGCTATAAACATATGAGTTTTTTTTTGTTTTGTTTTTTATCAAATGTTTTTCCTTTTTAAATAATGATGTTAGTTTTACTTTTCTGTTTAAACTCAATGGAAGAAGGAATATTATCAACATAAGGTGTTATTATTAAGTTTGATGGCTTTGATGTGTAAAACATGTTTATTGACCCCATCAGTTTCCTCTGTTGGAATAATATGATATTTAGTCATTGCTGGCCAACTCACATCAGACATGATTTTGCCTTGAGTTCTAAAATTCTCATCCTTAGCAGCTAGAGCTACAGGGAAGCAGATAAAGTACTCCACTATCCCCTATCCCGATTCAAAAATGGGGAAGAAAAGTAGAAAATCATGAAATCATACACAATAAGAATTAGAATAAGACTCAGAGATTTGAGAACAAGAATATTAAAGTCATAGACTCGTTCTAACTCAGTTTGAAGGGACCTAAGAAATCATCTAGGATGATAGCTCAAACCTTGTCTTTAATAAGGATCCAATTCTATTCTATCCAGTAAGTGTTTATTATCATTGTATTATTTTATTAAACACTGATTGGAGAGGGGGTAAAATGCAAAAATTCCAAACCTCAAAAAGCTTACACTCTACTTTTGGGATAAATACTTATAAAGATAAGAAAAATACAAAGTGTATGTAAAGTTATTGGGAGGTTGAACACTGAAAATAACTTGAAAGTATCATAAAGTATCATTGTAGAAAATAATACCTGAATGGAACTTTGAAGGCAGTTAAGGATTGTATGTGTGTGTGTGTGTGTGTGTGTGTGTGTGTGTGTGACAGACCAAGATAAGCAGGAAAACAGACAGAGAGAAAGAGAATGGAGAGTGAAGAATGAAAAGAAAGAGAGCATTTCAGGTGTCAGAAACATCTTTTTAGAAAGGCATATAGGTTAGATTTTCAAATAACCTTAAAAATATTGTTACGTATTAATGGAGTTCTAGAAAATGATCAAATACATTACCAAAAGTCAGTCTCAGTATGTTTAGTAAGGGGGAAATGTCCAGTTACAATTGATTAAAGGAACTGGGAATGCTTAGCCTGGAGTTGTGTAGTTCTTTCTTTTCTCTGTTATCTGTCATTGTCAACCTACCCACTCTGACCAGTGGTCCTTTCCTTTATTTATTTATTTATTTTTTTTACCAGCATAGCTAAATGTAGTTCTTTTTCAGTTGCCTGAATAGGCCCCAGCAGCCTCAGTTCCTTCTGAGTTAAGCAATTCTGACATTTATTCTTAAAATGCTTTTTTAAACATCTCAGACTATTGGTCAGCCAGTCTACTAAAACAAAACAAAACAAAAAGTCTCTGGTGAATGGGAACTTACTACCCATTTGAAGTAATTTATTCCATTTTTTTTTTCTTTTAAATAAGCTATCATGGTTGGAGAGTTTTTCCTTAAAGCAAATGAATATCAACTTTCTCAAAAATTCTTTTCATTGTCCCTGAGGCTAAAAATAAGCCCAGTATCTTTCTGAGCAACAGAGGATTTTGAACATATAGCAGCCTTAAAGAAGGACACGTAATTCTTAATGTATAATTGAGGAAACTGAAGTGATTCACAGCCAATCTCATAGCTAGCTATTGGCAGAGAGGAGACTAGAGCTCAGATTTCCTGGCTCCCCCTCTGGATTATTTTTAATGCTATAAAATCCTGGAACTTCATATGGAAATATAAGCTAGAAGTACAAACTCTACATTGTGGATTGGAAAGAGTATTGGAAGTCAAGTCAGTCAGGAAGACAAATCTTGCCTCTATCATTTATTGCCTATATTACTTTGACTTATGATCATCACTCATAGGATGAGATATTCTAGATGGCCTTTAAGGAGTTTTCTAACTCTAAATTGATTATCTCAGGGATCAATCCACAACCTATAGAGTTTCTGGGTCTTATCAGTTGAACATGGAAATTTGGAACCTGGGGAAAGGTGGTCTTTGGCTTCTTTTGAGAGGACCCATTGAAAAGGCATTATTCTTTTCTGAAATTATATTAGAAACTGCCTTACTTTCAGCCTTGTATCTATCTTATTAGACATAGTCATAAACCAGTGAACTAGAAGATGACTCATAATCACAGGAAAATGACATTTTACAGTAAAAGAAACATTAGGGACCTTAGAGTCTATCACTTTTATTTTATAGGCTATAGAATGCCATGATCACAGATCTGGATGAAGGAATCTAGTCCAACTCTTCCTACCCTTCATCTCCACCTTCATTGTTTTACAGATGACTAAAAAGAAACACAGAGAATTAGAGGTAGCAGATAAAGGGATCAGCTGAAATGGGCTCATTATTCTAGGAATAAAGGATGATTAACATTTAATATCTGAAGAGAAGTCAAAAAATAAGGAGATTCAGATCCATTCTACTTATTTTCACTAGATAAAAAGAGGAGCATTGGGCAGAAATTTCAAAGGTCCATTTCTTTTTTTTTTTTCCCTAATAGATTTGATTTATCCAGAGGTAGGTTAGGAAACTTGTGATGGAATGAGCTCCTCATACTTGGAGATTTTCAAGAGGATACTCCAATCTTTAAAGAAATTATAGAGCCTCTTCTCTAGGTTGCTATGCAGATGATACCTATTCAGGTGTAGATAAATCTAAATTACCTCTGAGGTCCCTTACTGCTAGGAAATGGCTTGCCAAAAGAACCAAAGTAGCACAGCCAATTTCAAAATTGGAGGTCTCCTGTGACCAGTGTTCTTCACTTTACGTTACCCTGTCTTTCTTCCTCTGTATGGAAAATAAGATAAAACATGCAGTTATTCTAAGAAAAGAAAAAAAAAAGCCATGTGATAACTTTGCCAGAACAAGAGTGAATAAGAATTTCTATTCCTTATATGTACATAGAGCATAGAATTCATAGATCTAAAGATGGAAACAGTTAACTCACAATGTGGTTTTGGCAGCAATGATATTGTGACATGGGTGCAATTCCATAAATGGAGTCAGACACATGTTTTCTGAAACAAACTCATCATTTGAAGATCCAAATTCATAGTATTGTAGAGTTAGAGCTTGGAGAGATCTCAGAGATTATCTGGCCCCATTGTCTCATTTAACAGATAAGTAAACTGAAGCCTATAGATGTCACATGATTTGCCAGGATCACATATGTAATGACTATCAAAAATAGAGTTTCAAGTGACAATATTCACTATATTGAAATTCACTGTCAAGAAAAGATCTAAAGACCACACACATGTCAACAAATCAATGAAGGGCTTCATTTTGCATTTATTTGCATTTTTTCAGCTATTTAGATGAACCAATAATCAAATCTACTCTGGCCATTTTCTCATGATTGCATAGACCTTCCACACACTCCCCAATAAGCCTATAACCCAGAAATCTCTTAAATAATAAAATATAAAATAAAATATTGCATTTATGATTATAATTCTAATACTCAGGTTAAATGATTTATATGTTTATACATTGGACAGTTTTAGGTTATAAAGGCTATACATTACCAAGGGAAGCAATGTAGCATAGAGGATATAACGATGGATTGAGAGTCAGCATATCTGACTTGCTGTGTTATAATATTGGACAAGTGGCCTCTACTGTCAAAGTTCCATTCTGATTATGTGCAAAAGGAGGACATTGAACTAGAAGGAGTCCAAATATATATATACATATATAAATATATATATATATATGTATATATATATATATTTGAAAGAAATAAAAATATAGATAGATAAATAGACTGATTCATAGTTGATAGATTGATAGATTGACCTATAAATTATAGCTGTGTGTGCTTATATATGTATGTATATGTAGTTTATGCATAAATGTATATATAAGAATTTTATGCTTAATTTCCTAATATTGTATTTTCTAAGCGCACTCAGTTCTATGTTGTATTTTCTAACAGTATAAGTTCTAAATTCATTTGTAGCTCTGACATTATATGTTCCAAGCCCCTCCCTAAATTTTAACATTCTATGATGAACATTCTAATATTGTATAAATGTACTTGTAGTTCCAGTAGTCAATGCTTTATATGCTAGCATTCTGTGTTCTGAATTATCTTTCAGTCTTAAAATTCTATATCTTTGTTCTTGACAGTTTTGTGCAATGAGATAGCCAGGTATTAGATGATATTAAAAATTATGATCCTTTAAGATAATCTGATTTAAGTAGATTACTTACATAGACCTTTAGAAAAAATACTAATTTAATACTTTTGATATTTCTTATATAAAGATCTAACCTCGGATGAAATTGGGTGAACAGGCAAAAGCAAACAAATCAAAGTAACAGACAATAAAAACAATAAAAATCACTTCTTTTTTTTAACCACTGTCTCTAAAGATGAAGAAAAAAAAAAGACAAGACTAGCAATACTTCTATTGCCCACACTCCATACGCCTCCCATCAGAGAAGAAAAAAATAAATGCACACAAGCCAAAGAAAGTGAAGATTTTTTTTTTTTTTTGGCTGTCAAGATCAGCATGGCAGAAAGTGCATAGCTATATTTGTGAGGGGATTGGACTAGCCTTATGACGACGACTGCAGTTTTTCTGCATTACTGTGATCACAACAGGTTTTGACAAATCCCTTTATATCCTATATTAAAACAGACTCATAAACATCAGCTCTTTGGAAGGGAATTTAAAGATAGTTCTTCTAGGTCACACATCAAAGCAAAGAAGATATCATCCTGGTACTTATTTGAACTGCTATTAGACAAAATATAATAAAATAAAATGGCACCCTAAATCTCTGGACTGCTTTAGTAGAAAAATCAGTATCCTACCCCACCTTTAAAACAAATAAACAAAAACAACAACAAAACCTGAGCAAAAACATAACAGGCTGTCAAAACAAGCAAATTTGAAACTGTGATTTGGGTTTCCTATATTGAAAGCTTTGCAAAAGTCACAAAAGAAGGATTTTAAAACAGTAATTTAAAATTTAATCAATTATGTATTGTTTGTTTATAATGTCTTTTTCTGTTTTGTTAATATATATTTTTTCATACTAAGTATTGCTTCTTTGGCATACCAGAAATTTTGGCATGTTGTTTTCTTATTATCATTGTCCCTTCATAATTGCTCATTGTTTTTATGATTTGTTGTCTAATATAGGATTTCTTCAAGTTTCCCTACAGTTTTATGTCTTATTTGTGCTTTCTGATTTGAATAGTATTTGAATGATATGATTTGATAAGAAAAAAAGTCTAATTTTACTATTTTCCACATTTATGTGCAATTTTTATACATTTTAATACATAATTGTGTATATGAATGTGCCATGTGGTGTTGAGAAATATGAATATTCTTTAGTGATCTTCTGAAAGAATTATATTTTACTGTTTATCCCTCAGTAATCTGTTTCATTTTAAAAAAAAATTTTCTTTGTTGTTGTTATTTATTCATCTTTTAGATCTTTCTAACTCAGAGAGGGGGTCATTAAAGGTTAATAATAATATTGTGTTGCTATTTATCTCCTTGCAATCCAGATGTTTAGAATCTGTTTATTAGATTATATCATTTGGAAAATATGTTTACTATAGATACTTGTTTTGCTACATATTATTCTTTTAAATATAATTTTGTGTTCATCTCTGTTTATATTATGATAGCTCACATTTCAATAGATTTTTGTTGGAAATAAAAGTTCACAACAAACCCATAAGTAAACTGAGGATCAGAAAGATTTAGTTCCTTTTAATCATTCAGATTATAAGTATTGGATTAGTAGTGTGGATCTAGATCTTATGATGATAGGTACTTTCATGCACTGAATTTCACTGCTTCTCCATGAATCTGAAAGAGTCTTATGCTTCTCCCAATTATATTGTTCAACCAAAATAATTTTTATTACTTTAATGAAAAATAAACAAATATGAAGTGGAATATCAGCAATTGTTTCCAGTATTTTAAGTTACTTACTTCAAATTATGTCAGATCCAACCATTCTGGAAAGCACTTTGGAACTATATCCAAAAGATTATAAAACTGTGCATACCCTTTGATCCACCAATATCACTGTAATCTGTACCCAAAACAGATCATAAAAAATTAAAAAAAGACCCTATGTACAAAAATATTCAGAGCAGCTCCTTTCTTGGAGGCAAAAAATTGGAAATTAAGGAAATACTAATCAACTAGGGAATGTTTGAACAAATTGTGCTATATGAAAGGAATGGAAACCTATTATTCTATAAGAAATGCTGAGCAGGTACCAGATCAAAATTATATTATAAAGCAGTGGTTACCAAAATCATTTGGTATTGGCTAAGAAATAGATTAGTTGATCAGTGGAATATGTTAGTTTCAAAGGACAAAACAGTCAATGACTTTAATAATCTATTGTTTGACAAACCCAAAGACCACAGCTTTTGGGATAAGAACTCAATGTTCAACAAAAATTGCTGGGAAAATTGGAAATTAATATGGCAGAATCTGGGCATTGACCTACATTTAACACTGTACACCAAAATAAGGTCAAAATGGGTTCATGATCTAGGCATAAAGAATGAGATTATAAATAAATTAGAGGAACATAGGATAGTTTACCTCTCAGATCTGTGGAAGAGGAAGGAATTTATGACCAAAGAAGAACTAGAGATCATTATTGATCACAAAATAGAAATTTTTGATTACATCAAATTGAAAAGGTTTTTTAAAAACAAAACTAATGCAGATAATAAGGGAAGCAATAAACTAGGAAAACATTTTTACAGTCAAAGGTTCTGAAAAAAGCCTCATTTCCAAAACATATAGAGAATTGACTCTAACATATAAGAAATTAAACCATTCTCCAATTGATAAATGGTCAAAGGATGTGAACAGATAATTCTCAGATGAAGAAATTGAAACTATTTCTAGTCATATGAAAAGATGCTCTAAATCATTATTAATCAGAGAAATGCAAATTAAGACAACTCTGAGATACCACTACACACCTGTCAGATTAGTTAGAATGACAAGGAAAGATAATGCAGAATGTTGGAGGGGATGTGGGAAAACTGGGATGCTAATACATTGTTGGTGGAATTGTGAATACATCCAGCCATTCTGGAGAATGATTTGGAAATATGCTCAAAAAGTTATCAAACTGTGCATACCCTTTGACCCAGCAGGGTTACTACTGGGCTTATATCCCAAAGAGATCTTAAAGAAGGGAAAGGGACCTGTATGTGCAAGAATGTTTGTGGCAGCCCTCTTTGTAGTGGCCAGAAACTGGAAACTGAATGGATGCCCCTCAATTGGAGAATGGCTGAATAAATTGTGGTATGTGAATATTATGGAATATTATTGTTCTGTAAGAAATGACCAATAGGATGATTTCAGAAAGGCCTGGAGTGACTTACTTGAACTATGCTGAGTGAAATGAGCAGGACCAGGAAATCATTATATAGTTCAACAACAATACTATATGATGATCAATTCTGATGGTCGTGGACATCTTCAACAATTAGATGAACCAAATCAGTTCCAATAGAGCAGTAATGAACTGAACCACTTATGCCCAGAAAAAAGAACTCTGGGAGATGACTATGAACCACTACACAGAATTCCCAATACCCCTATTTTTGTCTGCCTGCATTTTTGATATCCTTTACAGAAAAATTGCACACTATTTCAAAGTCCGATTTCTTTTTTGTACAGCAAAATAACTGTTTGGAATGTATACATATATTGAATTTAATTTATACTTTAAAATATGTAATATGTATTGGTCAACCTGCCATCTGGGGAAGGGGGGTGGGGGGAAAGAGGGGAAAAATTGGAACAAAAGGCTTGGCAATTGTCAGTGCTATAAAATTACCCATGCACATATCTTGTAAATAAAAAGGATGAGGAAGAAGAAGAAGAAGAAGAAGAAGAAGAAGAAGAAGACGAAGAAGAAGACGAAGAAGAAGAAGAAGAAGAAGAAGAAGAAGAAGAAGAAGAAGAAGAAGAAGAAGAAGAAGAAGAAGAAGAAGAAGAAGAAGAAGAAGAAGAAGAAGAAGAAGAAGTGATGATTTCAGAAAAGCCTGGCAAAATTTATATGAACTAATAATGAGCAAAGTTAGCAGTAATAGTGAGATTATATAATGATCAGCTATGATAAACTTAAATCTTCTCATCAATACCATAATCAAAGAAAATTTTAAAGATTGAAGGTGAAATATGCTGTCCACATCCAGAAAAAGAACTATGGAGTCTGAATGCAGATTAAAGAGTATTATTTTCACTTTTTAAACTTTTTATTTCTTTCTCATGGCTTGTACCTTTTGTTCATAACAAAGATGGGAAGATGTTTAACATGATTTGATACATAGCAGATTACTTGCTGTCTTGGGGAAAGAGGAGGGAAGAAAAAGAGGAAGAAAAAATTATAACTCAAAATCTTACAGAAAATAAATGTTGAAAACTGTCTTTACATATAATTAAAATACCATTAAGTTAAATTATGATAGGAACCTAGGACAATGAAAAATAAAATAACTGAAATAACTTATAACTTTCAAAAATATTGTGGATAATACTAAATCCATTTGAGAGAAAGACACATGCTAGTCAGTCATATTGATCTTCCTCCAACTTGATCTAACATTCTATGTTTAATGCTGGTTTTCACATTTTAGAAATGAGTTTGATAAGCTATGGAAACTATGGCTTGGATGAGGAGAAGCCTTATGACACTCTAAAAGGAATGAGTGAATATTCAACCAGGCGAAACGAAATGGAACATGATAGCTGCCTTTAAGAATTTGAAGGGTTATCATATGAAGATATTAAACATACTTTACTCTCTCCCAGAAGAGGAAGCTGAAAGCAACAAATGACAAAGAAAGAAGTGATATTTAAGCTTAGTACGAAGGGGAGAGGCGTCAATTCTCTAAAATTAGAGCCACCCAAAAGCAGAACTGGATATAGAGGCAGTGATTTCCTTTTCACTATGCTTCAAGTATTAGAAAAGAGGTAAAAAGGAGGAAGAATTGGACTAAGAGAGAAGAAGCTCATTTGCTCAAGCCAACTCATAATTCTGAACTGCAGTTCTTGTCCTTTATCCTTTATGAAAGAGTCTGCACCAACAAATCACATTTCTCCATCTGTTCTACTTTTGAAGCTTATACTCTCTTGCTGGACATTTTTTTTTTACTGTTAAGTTACTGAAGCAATACATATATACATACATGTATAAACACTTTTAGAGCAATAACAGCTCTAAAATTGGGGTCTTCCTCTGTTTTTTTCTTCCCCCTTAACTATATGCTGAAGAACAGTACAGGTCAACTCTTTCCAGGGAGCTTCCAGTAACAGTGTTTCTCCTTTAATCAACATAGCTCCCACCAAGATATACAAAGCCTTTATTTTTTTTCTATCTCCCCTTTCTTAAATAGAAGAGGAAATTAAATGTAACATAAGTGGTACTGACTAAAAATTTTTCTTTTTCAGGAGGACTAAATGGCAACAAAAGTTATTCAGCAAATCAGCTCCCAGAAAAGTGATCTCTCT